>NC_028458.1:50659502-50744090 GCF_000263155.2 Setaria italica | reverse complement strand
TTTTCCCCCCCCCCCCCCCCCCCCCCCCCCCCCCCCCCCGCAGTTTCTCCGCCAAGATCAGAGAGTCACGGGGGCAGAATCAAAGCGAGGGACGCGGGGAAGGAGGCAGATTAGGTGATGTGTGTATAGTCAGTAGTCTTCTTCTTCTTCTTTACCTCCCATTTCTGGGACGTTTTCTTGATTACTAGTGCTCGATTAGGTAGTAGTGAATAGTACAGTACTTAGTGCTGCGATGTAGATGTGGAATCGTGGACGATTTTGGGATCTCCTCCTTCAGGGAGATGGGGATCTGGGTTCTTTACAGCTGCAGATGCTGCAAAGGAGCGCCACAGGCCAGGCAGCTGAATGAAATCTAGTGGATCTTCTGATGTACCACGACCACGGTGAAAAAAAAAAAGTTGTCACTGCCCATGTATAGCTAAAGAAATCAGACGCCACAGCATGTCATGATGTCACTGCGTATTATTCTTCTAACTTCCTTTCCGTTTTGTTGTTTCTCTTGTCACCTCTCTCTGGGTGTGGACGCCGATTAACGAAAGGGAGATGCAAATGTAACAGCCACAAACAGGAGTTGGAGATCAGGGGAGGGAGATGGATGACTGGGTGCTGATAGCGAGGGAGAAGACGACTCGAGGAGAGCTGTGAGCAGAGCAAATGCAAGAGGCATACGGATGAGGAGGAAGAGGAGGGGCAGGCAGCCAGGGCAGTAAATGGGGATGGTGACGGTGATGGCACCCCTTTTTTCCTTTGTCCTCACCCTTTTGGGACTGCCATTTCCGGCGTGGCCATCTGACGACCTCCATTATTGCACTTGCTTGCTGCTCCCCTTCCTCCATCTCCAATCTTCACCTCACCTTGGAGCTCTCTGCCCAGCAAGCACGCAGAGGCGCACATGTAACAGCGAGAGAAGACTGCAGGGGCTGTACTATCCCTCCAGGCCTCCACGCTGATCTGACCCCAAATCACTTGTTAATTGGCGCGGCAATCAGATTACGTCAGCCACCAGCTCCTTGATCCCATTTGTTAATTGCCAGGGATGAGTTGGAACGGTCGATTTGGGGGGAATCAGGGCATCAAACAATGTGCTACTGCCCACGAGAACTGCCTCGGCTTTGGCCGTGGGTGAGTTGGGCCACACCCCCTCCCTCCCAGTCCCTTGTAAAAAGGGAAGGCCCCCGCCTCCCCTGCTGATCAACAGAGCACCCGGATACAGGCAGGCGAAATGATTTGTGTGTGCAGCTGGTGTCTCCACCCACCTGCACGGCGCCGCCGCCATTGGCCGAGGTCCCCTGCGCTCTCCCTGCCGCCGCCTGCGAGCCCGTGTAGCGGCCGGGCCATCTTGCCCTGTGGATCCATGGGTGGCGCAGCGCCACACGACGGCCCGTGACCTCACAGGGCGGCAGGGGGAGGGAAGGCGTCTACCGACTGATACACCTGGAACTGCCTACCTGACGAGTGCTAACTGCGCCGTGCGCTCCGCCAAGATACGGGTGCTGTCGCAGGCTCGCAGCGACCGGTGGATCTCTTTGGTTTGATTTGACGATGTGGTAGCATCTTCTCGCGAAGCGAGGATATGGCAGAATCTGAGTGCACTGGCCTGGAGCAGACGATCAGTGAACGTAGGAGTTCGAATTGTCAAAACTTCTCACAGGCTATCGACTGAAACCGATCGAAATTTTAGCGGAGGCGGCTACGCATGGTGACAGCACCAAAAGCGAAATCTCCCTGTACTCACAGGAGCTGGGAAACATGACAGTGACCTTACGGTGAGCATGTAGGCCCAAATCCTGGGCTCGCATGCAGCAAATCCAGCAGTAGTCGCAAGCAATCAGGGGTTGGTGGCCGGCGAAGCTAGCGTGGGTCTTGGACTCTTGGGGAGCTGTCGTGGCGAGCTGAAAGGTCCGGCACGCACTCTCTACCCCTCTTCTTCGGATCACGCGGAGAGCTTCATTTTCTTGATGCAAAAACCCACGCCGAAACGGAGTATTCTACGATATCTGCTGCTGCCACTGCCCGATCTTCCAAGAGACAGGCCGAATCGCCTTGCGGAATGTAGCAAAGTCGGGTCAAGAAGACGTGCGCTTTTAGGCAGAACCCGGCGCGATCGAGGCTGCCCATCCACGGCGTCTCCTTCTCCATCGATCTGAACATGAGACGGATATTTCAGACCACGCACGGAGATGAGCACGGTAACAGAAACGAGAAATTGAACTGGTCCATGTAAAAATTGCCACAAAGATGCTTTTCGAAATCATCCCTGCGTTCCAAAGGCACGCTAGAAACGTTGTTCGTTGTCCCTACTTTTAGGTTTCAAGGAGTGCTATCAGCGGTAGAGCAAAAGGGCTCAAGTGATTGAACACAGTGCTTCCCAGCTGCCCCTCCGGTAGTCCCGTCTCCTCCTCCTTGCCCCACCCTAGCCAAGAGACACTCCATGTGCCCGCGCCAAACACTGATGCGACGCCCATGCCCGAGCTCCCTGTCCGTGCCCAAGGATAAACACGCCTGGCGTTACGATCCAATTATTATCCATCGATACGGCACCGCTATCCCACAACCGATCACAGCGCTAAAAACAGTGTCACCGTGAAGCTTATCGCAACGACGCTGAGCAAGTCCTGTGCCAATCGATCAGCTCCGGTCAAGCCCGATCACGCGCGCGATACCTCCCATTCATCAGCTGTCGAGTTCGCGGCTGGCTCCACCGCCGTGCAACTTGCTTGCGCATGCAAAGCGGGCGAATTTTCCTCCCGGCACTTTTGGGTCTTGGCTGATGTATCGTGTCTGCTCTTTTGTGTTTGGAGCCTACGATCGCACAAGTGCAGGAGTGCCGAACATTTGTGGGGTACGCGTCGATCGCGGGAAATGAATTGGAGGGGTGATAGGATAGATAAGATAGGCGTAAAAGATGGCTTGGTCTGATACGTTTCAGCATTTTGGCTGATTGCTTATGCGAGCTGATATGAAAACGGGCGGAATATTGGGGGTTGTTTTCTTCTCGGGTGCGCGGTCCGTAAGCGTGAATGGCATCGTTTGCTTTCGGTACTGGGAAATGCTGTCCGCCCTTGGCATCGGAATCTTTATGACCGAGACTTTTCTATCAGCAAGAGCCCGGGCGCCCGGGCTTCACGCCGCCAGGTTCATTTGACCTCGTTAATTAGTGCGGCAGTCTTGCTCTAGCCTCTCCTTACCGGTTTCTTTTGTAATGTTCCTGTTCTTCTCTTGGCTCTTCGGTTACGTTTCAGCATGTGCTGGAATAACTCTAGCAAGCATTCCGCCCGGGAACATTAAACTCTGGCACTCTGCGTCAATAAGACTGACAAGACAAGAAGGAAATAGCACGAGGGCAAAGCCAGCGAAAGTTTGTTAGGTTCTTCCTTCCGGACCCCGTTGTGCTCTCCTGCGAGCTCGCCGTCCCGAACAAGAAAGAACGCGTGCCAGAATGGAAGATTGCAAGAAATGGCAAGCAGCGCGGTGACCGGACCTGACAGCTCAAGGATCACCCCGGCCCCGATCGAGCTCTTATGAGAAAGTCCACGATCCACGCGACGCAAAAAAGCGAGACGGCGGAGAACCGCAGGTCCACCGCCGCAAGCCCGCAACCACCCGGCCGGCAAGGCAGCATGGCTCGCCCATCTCGATCGACTCCCGGGCGGATGCAACCTCGAGCCCCATGCTCCCATGATCCCCCCGTGCGCCGGATGGAACGTGCCACCAACAGCCGCAGCCCGTGCGGCCGTCTGAGGTCGTGGAACGTAGAAGCGCGGGGATCATACAAGGTGAACAGGTAGCGGCGGCACCGTTGAGCTCGCAGTCGCAGGGCCGCCGCGCCCGGTCACATGAACGCACGCACCGAACCCGCCTATCCGATCGGCGAGCTCGCCGAGTGCGCGCACGCGTGGAGCGTAGGCAACTCCTGTTCGAGGCGGCCGACGCATCCCGCACGAGGGCGAGCCTTCTCTTCCTCGACCATCTTCACTTGCGTGCGGGGTTCCTCCTCTCGGCCGAACTCAATTCCCACGCTGGCTGTCTTGTCTCGTCACCGACTCGCGCCGCATTAAACTCGCCGGCACGGCCGGTTGCGTTCCACCGCGCGCGCACTCCGATCCGCACGCACCCTCGTGCCGTCATGCCCGCCCGGGCAACCAAGCAAGTGCCCGGCTCTAGCTGCACTGCACACTTGCACGCGCGCCTTGCGGTCCGGGCAACTTGGTGCCCGCATCCGGTCGCTGCGCCCGCGCGCACGGCACGGCACGGCCCGCCGCCCCTGTCCAACATGTGCGGACACGTTGGGGGCGGCGGTGGAGCCCGTGCGTCGAGACACCGGCTGCCCGCCCCCGCGCCCCTCCTCACGAGCGAGGCGCACCTCTCGCGGTCACGCCGGTGCACCTGCCGCCGGCCGAAACGAACGTGCGCGCGACAGGAAACAGGATCTGTGCCGGCGACGCTGACCGTTGACCCGCCACGGTCCGGGGCCCACCTGCAGGAGGCCTGTAGCCCGGACGCCGTCGTCGTCGAGAGAGAGCGGCAGCTGAAGAGAAGGGCAGACAACCTCAACATCGCACGTGGGGGATTGTGGGCCCGAGCGGCCCCACTCGCTCCCCCACCAACCGGACCTGGATCAGCCCGGGTGCGACGGACGTGACCGCGACCGGGCCCCACTCCGGCGCCCGGGCTGCTGGCCTGCTGCTGTGCCCGTGGGTCGCGGGTCACGTCGCCGCCCGCCGCGCGGCCCAGTCCGGCCCGCCACGTCGGCGCAGTCCAGGTCGTCGGGGAGCCGGGCCACGTGCGGCGGGACCCGCCGCCCGCGCGGGGCTGTTCGGCTCGCTCGCTGACGCCGGGACGAACCGTGCGGGAGAGACAGGGACGAGGGAGCGGCCGCGCCGGCACGGCAGCAGGCAGCAGCTCACATGAACGGCGACAGGTTTCACACCTCGAATGCTGCTAGCGCTAGCTTCTCGCGGGATCTTTTCTGGGGGCTCTCGCCGGCTGGAAAATCTGCCGGTGGGTGCCCGGGGGGATTCAGGTGCCGGGTGCTGGAGCCGAGCCTGGGATACGCACGTAGCGCTGCCGTTTGGATCCATGTGCGTGCGCGTGTGAATGATGACGCCGCTACGACTACGAGCGACCTCCCCGTGCGGGACGGCAGCGGGGTCACGAACTCATGATTCCGGCGGCGAGCGGCCGCAGAGAGTTGGTGGTTTTGACTATTTTCTGACGACTGACCACGCACGCACCCTTCGCCGCGGTGCTCTGCGAGCAGATGCTGCTAGTGGCCTGACTTCAGGAGGCGTAGATTTTGACGACCGCCTCCTGTTGGTAAGACGTGCACGTGCACGCATATTAAGATTAAAATCTTTGCTCAATAATTTAATCGATGAAATTAAACCTCAGTGATACGATGGCTAATTCACTTTCCAACAAATAGTGTTCGAATACAAACGAAAGCGAAGTAACATATCGAGCTTGTAATTTTTTCATTTGTTTTGTAGATGGGTTAGACGTATGCTTTCTCTTTTACCTTTTCACAAGTTAACCATTCTTACCTGGCGCGTCGTACATAAAGCAAAGCATAGCAAAACCTAGCTCAAAACTTTGTCCGATCAAAATTCATCGTTGTCCAGGCAACAGGAGATACAAATAACACACAGCTCGCAAGCAAAAAGATAAAGCAAACAAAAAGTTAATGTTGATTTGGTCGATCAAGGTTCATTTGCTTGTTCGTCATCACTGATTTTTTGGCGTTTGGTCGAGGGCACATCTTTGAGCCCTTCGGATTCTGGAGCTGCCTTATCTGGCGCTGCTCCATTTCCATCTTCGTGTCTGACAGCTCCATTCAGAGCAGCATTGATAGCCTCAGGGCCCAACAGAGAGACATGTTTGCTCGTGATCTTCCGGCCTGCTCTGACCTTTGGACCCCAGTGCCGTTCTGGGTTTGGAAGGAACCGCTTCACCTTCTTCGCCTGAGCCTTGCTGAGGGCAGCTACTGCCCTAGAGAAGTTCGCCTATGAAAAACATAGAAAGGAAATTTTAAAATACTATTGTCACATGTTGTGGAGAGAAAAAAACCCTACAAGGAACATTATAAGCTCAATGCTTAATAGAGGAACATACTTCTAGTGTTGGTGGCTTTGAAAGGATCGCCGTGCCTGGAGAGTCACGGGGCTGTTCCTTGATAGGATGATTCTTCACCTGTGTTGAAATTTGCAAAAAAGTTTATAAGTTGATCTATGTATAACATCCACTAATTCATACTTGAGGCTAGTTACTGAAAGAAACTTCTGATGTAAGGGAACGATCAAAATTTACCCAGCAGCGCATGATGTCCCAAATTACGTCCCAAGGGGCATCAGACTTTACCCCAAGTGGATTAACATGGGTGCTTGAGATTCGATAGCCTGCATTTAGAACCGCAGACCGAAACATAACCAAAGATGGAGAAGTGCACTTAACAGTGCCAGCTATGTTATGGAGACTGAAAAACAATGGAATGTCATGTAACTCCTGCATCACAAGAATAACTAGAATGAAGTCGACTGTTCAAAGAGTATACACAATAATTCCTTAATTGCACATAATTTGTCAATTAAAGAGATGTAGCTGGTTGCCGAAAGACAAAAAGCTAAGCTATATAGTCTTAACTTTCAGCAAAGTCCTAAAACTTGAAGGCAACCAATGCCAGTTGCAAGCATTCAGTTTTTATCATGCAGAAAGAGGAAGGGAAAAATGTATATATGGTTCATTAGTTGGGGTAACGAATCAACTAGACAACCAAATTCTTGCTTGAATAGCCTACACATCTAGATCATAGTTATGAATATTAAAACCATACATTCTTTCTTTGACTTGTGATAAACCATGGATAATAGGTCATCAATACATCAGCCTTGTCTAAAAAAATCTTCCAAGTGTATGGAAACCTGGTGTTATTAGCAAGACATTAACATAAAAAACTGGCATGCTTGCTTTCAGAGTTGCATCCTCACATATGCATGATAATAAAATATTGGTAAAAGTAACAGAGATAACAGTAATAGTAATACCTCTGATACAGTAGTTAAAACTGAAGTAATTTTATAGTATGCAGGATATCTATCCTTCATTGACTTAACACCTGTCAAAGTAGAAACTACCCAGTCTTGATCATGAATAGGAGCAGACCATATCGGTCCGCCCACATTAAATTTCTTTCCACAATCACTACACTCTTGGGAGACAGCAGGCCCAATAGCAGGTGCATGCTTCACACTGTTATTCTTCAGTTCACACAGAAAAAACAAGGAAAAGGGGCAGTGTCAAGATATAATTGAGGGAACGTGTACAAAGGAGTTAAATGGTATTCAAAACACACCTTAGAAACAGTCCTCCCAAGACACTGAAGATGGAAAGAATCACAGCCAACACATTGATATATATAAGAAAGTTTAAGAGGTGTATTCTTTATTTCACTTGCAGAACTGCACATGGAACCCATATCCAACGCCGTATTAGTAAAATTAAGCACTTCAACCAAACAATGAACAAAAGAAGGAAAAAGGAAATAGCAGAGTAAAAAAACTCACGTGTATACTCGAACAAAAACACGAACATAAAAATCCATGAACACAGAGAGAACAGGCACAATATATCGCTTGTACCGATTTGCATGGCTCTGGTGTAAAAAGAAAGTGTTAAGGACAAAAGGAACTAAGATACCCGAAGGATGAAGCAAGGAAACTGCAGAATTGAATTGACCAATCGTTTAGTAAAAGCCTTCAATGGAAGCGATACATAGTTTATATATTGAAATTTGTAAATCATTTTATGTACCTCAATACTGGCAAGGAGGATTCTCAAAGCCATTTCATGGCAATATTTGCCCTTGGTTGGGTACGAACCATACCTATACAAAACATAAATGATCACTATGCTGCAAACTCCTCATTTTGAACTTTCCTTTGAACAAGTAGTCACAAAGAACCAAATTTGACGTACTTGGAGTAACAAACTTCTCCATTGGTACCACAAAGAACTGCCATATCAGTGGCAGTGCACATCAATAGCCCACCATCTGCAACAGCCTGTACAGCTGAGTCGAGGAATATAGATGGCGACCCATAAGGGTCAAGATCAACCTAAGAACGTGGAGAAAACAAAAATCAAGAGAGGAGCAATTCCACATTAGGTAAAATCTATCTTTAATATATATAGAGATGATCGTTATCAGTCAATGCAAATTTCAATGCCATGTTTACGTGTGACTTTTGAGTCCTTCGACCTATAAGAACAAGGTTTACCCTTTTAATACCACAAACTTCAAATTTTAGAGCCTCAGATATAGTTAATAGTCTTAGCCAGAGATATAACCAGAGAAATGTATCATTCCAATCAAAAGGTAGTGTATACATGACAATGTTGAATTCGCCATGCTTTCATCCTTTATTGCATAAGGCCTCATCTTAGAAAGAATATGGGTAAAAAATGTCAGATTTAAAAATATTGACAGGAAGGGCGGACCCCCCCCCCCCCCCGGGTTAGATGTTGAGAGGATGCAAGTCTCGAACCGGCTGGCTAACTGAGAGCGCACTCCAATCACCATCAGCCCGTGAGAGTGCTTGATAAAAATATGTAATACTCAAATGCCTTACCACATCAAATTCTTTTGGATGCGTGAGCATATAAACTCGAGCATCAGCCAAGTGAGCTTCCACCTTATTAGTAGCGGAAGCACCATTGAATTTTATGTTTCGCTTGCAAGATTCGACAGAAGCTGACGAAACAAGAACCAAAATGAAATCAAGCGGGGGATCATCAAATTCTAGGAATGCAAAAGGCAAGTTTAGGAAAATGTGAAATTACCTTTATCATTGTCCAAAGCAACTACCTTTCCTAAGCCATCGACTTCACGGGCATACCGGAGAGATCTCAACCCAGAAGCAGCCAAAGCCTGCAGTTTTTTTAGCAGTGCAAACTAGATATAAGTTAATGTTAACTTGGAGATATATAGATACAGCATTGCCATATTATGAGATGTGTCACCTCAAGAACAAGTGGTGGCTTAAGCTCTCTGGTTACTTTCCAGGAAGGTGTTTTTGTTGCTTCTTTTGGCACATCATCAACTTCACCTTCAGCTTGATTTAGATCCTTTTCAGAAACAACATCCATTTCATCAAGCTGGCTTGTTGAAGCATCCTCTCCATTCTGAACGGATGCTTCACCCTGTTTGTTTTTTTGATGTGATTTATTCCTCTTATTCGCCAGCGCTTCATGTTCTTCCTTGCGCTTGGCAACAAAGGTCCTTAAAACAGCAATGGACATGTCTCGGTTGTGAACCTGATCAAAGCAGTAAACTTAAACTTTTGAATCATATGTAATTTCTCCTCAACATACCAGCTTCGAAACAATAACTAATCTTGACTATCAAAAGCAGTAACTATTTCACTAGAAAAGAAAAATTATTCATAGTCATGTATACTTCACAGTTTGTAACCATTATCTTCTTTAATGAAAACCAAAATAAGCAGTCCGATTTGAACCCATTCGAATACATTTTTTTGTCAATAGTACACAAGAATATCACATATAGAAATTCAATGTACCCTTCGCGGTTCCACCATATATCTAGGAAATTTCAAGCTTACGCTGCATCCCATATACTGTGACACAGTACTATAAGCAAAAACGTTTCATAGATAAATTCCTTCAGCTAGGCACAAACCACCCGGATGGCAGAATTAGGTAAACTCGGAGGCAAATATTTGATCACCCACTGGCTGGCACCCAAACTCGGTTGGCAGAATGACAGAATGTCAAATATACAAATTAAAATAGCTGTTTGGGTTTTTGACATATCTTCAAGAAATTTCAAACTTAAATGCTTCCAGTTTAGAAGAGGTAGTATATGCAAATGAATTGCAATAACTAAATAGATTTAGCTGGGCAAAAAGCACCCAGGTGGTAGAATGAGATTAATTTGAAGCCTACAGAACCAATCGCAGACCAATCACGGAACAGCACCCAATTTTGAATCCTCCAAAATACCGCAAAGCTCTAGAGACCTATCAACTGGAAGTCGGCAGGTCAGCCCAGTAAATTGTACAGGTTAAATTCAAGGGTTCAAGCCTGTATCTCCAATCCACAGCTTGTAAGCCTCAAGCCAACGCAGATAAGAATCGGATAGAACAGCGCCCCCAAATAAAAGTGAAAAAACAAAAAAAGTTAACATGAAAAATGGAAGACGGAGGGACCTGCACGGGATTGAAGAAGACGGCGTTGCTCTTGAGAAAAAGGATCTCAGCTTCGCCCTCCCTCCTGATCTCGTAGTCCTTGAGCTTGTCCTCCACTTCCGCCATGTCTCCGAATCCAAAACCTAGCCCCTGAATCCAACCAAAATAGCACGAGGGGGCCGGGGTAGCCGGGCTCGTAGCGCTGGATCTGACGGAGAGGGTGGAGAAGGAGCGGAGCGGAGGTGGATGGCGTAGAGAGGAAGCGAGAGAGCAGAGCGAGAGGCGGCGGCTGCGGCGGCGTTGGTGTTGTGGCGGCGAAACGTTCGGACGAGGTTTAGTTGAACCCTAACTTTTTTTTTTCGGAAAATAAACTGAGGAACTGACGCCAAAATCGGGCTAAGATTTTGTACTGTTTCTTTATTTGAAAAAAAACGTTGTACTTTTTCAATATTATAAACAGAACTTTAACCGGGGGCTGAAGTCCTGAAGGACCTGTGCTTTCAGAATTTAAATATTAAACATCGCTTTGTAATGTACTACCATAATCGATCCAAAGTTCAAAACAAACTGTAATCGGATTTATAGTTTTCCCCCATTCCAAACATTAAACGTTTATGAAAAATATACCATAAAAAATTTAAGGAATAGGTAGGGATTATGAGAAATATTTCTCTGCAAAGTCAACCTTCTTTCCTTATGATCCTCGCCTTGTGTCTATATAAGGCAAACTACATTAATAAACACGCTAGTGGTCAAGATTGTTATATAGGACAAATTTGTAAAATTTGTATTTTTACGATGTGAAGGAGAGAATGAGCTGAGACAACGATATGGTTATTTCACGAAGCAACTACACTAAAGTTTACATAAATGAGATAATTTTGTCGCTAACGTACGAAGAGTTGTTTCTATGCAAATCATATTATTTATTTTTAAAACACGAATCAAGGGATCACATAATGCCACACAATTTAAAAAGACAACGTCATTATAAGGTTGTGGTTGAATCATCTCAAGTGACAGTACACGAAACTGCTTATTAAACAGCGCAAATATACTTGCCATAACGTGTTTTGTGAAGAAAAAAAACTTATGAAATCCGATTCATCGTCTTTTGTTTTTCCAACTAGTGAATACCAAATTGATCGTTGTTAGAGGTGATTTTTCGAGCGTATAAGATTGATATGTACATACTTAACGTCGAATGCCTGTGGCAAGGTGAAGATCGCTTGGTTCAATTTTTAATCGAAGGTGCTCGTAAGAAAAGTGTATATTCGTAGGGTGGGTGTGTATGTATATTTGTTTTGAAAAAAAAGATCTCGTCAACCTCCACAAGTTTCAACTGACAGAAGCACTTGCTACTGCTAGAGGTCCCGTTTGAAATAACGAATTGTACGGTAAAAATATTTCAGAGGAATCCTGATAAACCCTCACATCCTGATTCCTGAATGGGCGCGAATGGTTCAAGTACAAGTAGTCCGGAAGCTAGACAATCGCTAAACTAAACATCACTTCACAAGCCCACAAGGACATAACGTCACGTCCCCGGGATGGCGGCTGGAAAATACATGTTTGATTGCCTATTTGTCTTGCCAAGTGCCAACCTTAAAGGCTAGGCAAGGCAAACCTCGTTGGGCGAGGCCAATTTGGCTCTCCTCAAAAGCAAGGGAATCCATCTTGTTCAAATCCGAACTAAGCAAAGCAACCAAATATGCATTTTTCTTTCCTCTTAACCTTGCTAGGCAAGGCTAGGTAAGGATAGGCAAGAGAACCAAACAAGGAACACACTATTTAGGATACTCTTTAGGTTAGACATGTTCTTATATCTGCATACATACACATATATGATGCCAACATTTGATGGGCAAACTGAAAAAGGGCCCCATATCAAACATATGTACATTCAGTGACAAGAGGTGGCGTACAAACAGACTGATAACTGCAACAGTAAGTAAGGCTTGCACTTTGCTCAGGAAGCAAACCACTTTTACAGGTCCAGAGCAACACATTTTTGTCATGAGATTATCCATTCCATCCTAAAGCATGAGGTTGGAAAAATACTGCTCAAATTCTTGATCAACCGTCAGCTTCTTCTCACCTGATTCATTGCCATCAACACGGCCAACTCCACCATTTAGTATCCAAATCAAGCAAACAAATTCAAAAGAAACATGTGTGGGAGTACTTACCGTGGTAGCCACCTTGGCCTGTTGATAAGATCTGGAAATCGTCAACGCCATTCGAGTAAAGCTTCTCATCCATAATATGAGCAGCAGAACCATAGACATCGTCGCTTGCTAGTTCATCCTTCATTAGGTCATCATACTGTTCAAGTACATTATATATCCTTTCCAGGTCATCATGTGGTTGCAGCATCAGACCTGAATGATCATGCTCCGCATCGTGCATAACCCAGCTGTCAGTCTCTCTGGTGCCACTGCTATGTGAACTGCTATCTGAGCTACTGGATGCAAATGTTCGTATCTCAAACTTTTTTCTCATAGACTGACCCTGAATTCCATTTTTAGAGTCCACTTCAATGCACCCACCAAACAGGCTTAGAGTGTTCTCACAAGAGTCCAATTCTTCAGGTATGCTGACCATGTCCGTGCAAGAGTTTTTGTTCATGAAAATGCCATCATTTCCCAAGCTTTCTGTGGTTGCAGAATCATCCTCCTGGCAAGATAATCGGTTCCGAAACTTGTATTTAAGTGATAACAGCCTTGGATCGACCAGCTCATACTGTGATTTCCTTTTCTTAAGTGGACTGTTGATAGTGTAAACTTTTTCCACGCTGCTGGAACTGTAACAAAAATTGTTAGGCACCTTACAAACTAGAACTTCATTTTGAGATAGACACAGAACAGTAAGCAATCACCTAGAAAACAAAGTTATCACCACCAAGTATCAAAACGAGGTGGCACCTCATATATCTAAAGCTTTTTTTCAATAGATTACGCAATGTTCTTGTCATTATCTGTTCCTGCTAACATCATCATTCAGTATTTCAATATCATTTGTTAATAATTCACATGGCATTCTTATCATCTCTTCTCTCTGGGCTGAGGTGACCCAGTCCAACGCACATAGTGGGACAATTTAGTGTCCTCATACATAGTCTCATACACATTATTTGGTCATTTCAAGCACCCTGCCACCCTTAGCAGGCATGGAGGAGCATATGAAAAGGACACGTGTCACTAATTTGGTGGCATTCAGTTAGGACTTGCAAAACTTAAACTTCTCTTTCCATTCTTTCTGGGGCATTAGTTGTTTATTACGCGTTATCACAGCTGGTCACTCGAACGTACCAACACATATGAAGACTGATTTTCAGTTAGTCGTGCCAACACATATATGACTTTGCACAGGTGCAGGTTGCAATTATTGAATTGGTATGCTGTAACTGTACTAGGGCAAATATCAGATAATACTGTGCACATATGGGATCCTCAATGTACTGTTGAGGTTTGTCCTCCAAAGTTGAGAACCACAAACCCAGACTACGCTTAAATGAAGCATTGTCATCATGGCATAGCAAGGTGAAGTACAGCACTGCAGGCCACACTGTAAACTTTGGAGTACCATGTGCCATCCCTTTCAATAAAAATAACATAAAAGGAACAGCAAACCAACAGGCACTCTTTTCTAATGATTCAATAAACTGATGGTTGGCTTCATTTTTCAATACCATGGAAAGTCAGCCTGTTCGCTTCAGCTTATAAGCCGGCTGAAAAGCTGAAACGGCTGATTTGTTGTGAGAAGAAAACACTGTTTGGTGGATGATAAACCGGCTTAATAAGCTGAAGCGAACAGGCTGTGCTTTTGATGTGCCCTGATCTAAGTCTACCTAAACTTCATAGACTGGGGGTGGACATTTTTTCTGTTAATGGAAACAAGGGGTGTTTGCACCTCCATTATCCAAAAGAAAAAAACTGCCTAATTACTGTTTCTGATGTCCTTTCTTTTTCCTTATCTTTGCTAGCCATAAACATACCAACACAAATCCTGCTCAACGAAGTTGCAGTACTCTTTTAAGACTACTGTCCAGTTCGTTTCATCGCTTGATAGACCACAAGATTAATTACGTGAAGTGTATAATGTTATGTTTGTTCTCCCCAAAATCCTAGCTCGTAGTTCTTCCGAAACGCGAGACCATGCGAAACCAGAATATATGCACAAAGATGCCAATCCCTTTGGTTCACTTTTAAAGCTTTAGCTCTAGGTGTGTAACCATAAATCCATTGCAAGGACAGCTTGCCGATTCCCCATTTCTGTAAAGAGATCTCACCCGAATCACGCCAGACTACTCATTCGTTCTACCTCAAGCTCTTGCCTAATCACTGCATACATGAACAACAACAGGAGACGAGAACGGAGAACACCCCACGTTCCTAAACGATCAACAATAACTGGTGGCAGGCAAATCAAGAAAACGAATTCCACGTAAGCTTAAACAGCAGCGGGGTGGAGAGGGTGCGGTACTGACCAGCCTTTGAGGCTGAGGGTGCGCTGGTTGGTGGAAGCTGACTCCTCCGCGTCCGACGCCGCCTCCGCCGCATACTCCATCTCCTCCTTCGCCCCCATGCCGCAACCCCCACCGCGATCCGAGAGAGAGAGAAAGGAGGAACCGAGCAAGTGGTGCCTAATCTAGAGCTGCCACCACCTCGGCCGAACAGTTGCAAGAAATGGGGAGGGAGAGGGGTGTGCATGTGTCATGTTGTGCTGTGTCTGTGTGTCTGTGCGTGAGAGTGGAGAGGCCCATCCCAATCCCATTCCATGGGCTCTAATGCGGCCGGATCCTCTGCGGAGTAGAGAGAGGTAGGCACTTGTGTGGACTGTGGAGCGATGGGGCTTACGGTTTCTTCGTAGAAGACCCCCAGCGAGCCAGCGATGGATACCCGGCCCACACCCCAGCGGATGGATACCCGGCCGCCCGGCCCATGGCGAATCGAAGACCCAACCAAGGAATCGTCGACTTCTCATTGCATACCTCCGAAACTTCGAAAAAACACTTTCGAAGTTATCAAAACAAAGTACACCGAGTGTAATCATGAAAAGAAAAGAACCATGTAACCACTAATCAGTGTCAGCTGCCGATTCTCGAGGAATTTGCATCACATGCACCCACCGCTGTCCGCTCAGACTCTAGCAATTCCGGTACGAATATCCCTATGAACTTTTTGTACCTTGAGCATTTGCTCGGCCAAACATTCTCCCAGAAAGAACAAAGGAAGTTCCAGCAGAAGTAAGAAATAGAGCACAATAAGACCGGGGAAGAAAACATGCCATCAACCTTTTGATGCATAAACATCACAGAGAAGTGAACATTAGTTGTACAAGAACTCAGCACATCGAACAGCTGGTTCCACACTCGGTTTGTTAGGATAAGCAGGGATTAGACCACATCCCCAGATTGGCAGGAAAATCAGTCATCCCTCCACCAATCTGAAGGGGATCGGTCTAACAGCTTTCACCTCCACCTCCCGAAACAGCTTTCACGGGTTTTGTTAGTAGCTACTAGCATTAGCTAAGTCCTGCTCACAGGCAGCTACTTACACCATGTAAGAAGCATCCTCTTCGCCATTTCCTGTGCCATGCCACCCATCACTGACCTGGTGCTTGCAGATTGGGCATGTACCCTGTTGGCGCAGCCATGGGTCGATGCAGTTTACGTGGAACTGTAAAAAACAAGGGGTTAAGTAAGAAATCTTGTGGTGATGCCTTAGGCACATCAACATTAGCAATATGTTGGGTGTATATATTTCAAAACAGTGCGTTTTCATTTATGCACACGCAGCAACATCAACCCTCCATAGACAAGCCTATGTGCATGCAACACAAGCTGACAAGTACCTGCACTGGCATACCAGGATCAAAATCTAAGGCGTGCTCAGGGACAAGGCTAACATAGGACGTGTACAATAACCTCTTAGGTTCTTACCAAACATCACATGTAGGAATCCAGTGGTGCGGCGACATGGAGTAGGGGATTGGGATTCACACCTTTTGGCCATTTGTCCTATTTCATTTGTGATTCCTAACATACATCGTTGTTTTGAGACATCTGATACCTAATATTCTGGCTTTGAGTGTAGGCCAAAAGTATGACAAATCAGAGCTCTATGGGGGAAAAGCGTGACAAAGCAAAAGAGTAAGCCATTGATGTGTCAACTAGCCAATCAAATTCAAGGTCGCTTTGAAAAGCATTCCAGATCTGAGTAGAGTAATTACAATGACATAGTTCGGGTTCACTACTTTCTGTTCTGAATAATAAACAGCACAGCAACTCAGACTGGTACATACTCCTACAGTCACAGATAAGTGACATTTTGGGGCTGTTTTAAGTAAACAAATTCAAACTTCGGTTAAAAATACTTTTATATGTTAAATTTGGATATTTAAAATGATATGAGCAGATTTGTCCCGAAACATAGTTTCATAGAACTATACTTTTTCTATGTTTTATAAATATTTTGTAACAAGAAGCACTAGCCAAAGTTGTGTTTTGGAGACCGTCTCATCTCCAAAGCTTCACTTATGAGTGACTGAAAGGAGTATAAAGCAAGTGGCCAACCAAGTGTGAGATGTACACAGTAAGGTAAGGTGTGATATATGCATATCACAGTGAGTCTGGTCCTGCAGGACAAGGGCTCCTAGCTGCCGCTTGTGCCAAGTCTTTTTCTAGAAGATGACATGCAGTGAGGAGCGTTTAGCAAGTCTAATTAGTAACGAGTGAAGTGATGTGCTGTTTTAGTGTTTTTTGGCTAGTGGCGCGGATGATGTAAAAATTTAAAACAGGGGACATACAAAACTGACACAGATTATGTGCTTAACGCTGGCTTGGGTCCTGTTGCAATGCATATGGACCAGGGGTTTTGCCCTGGAATTTAATGACACATGCATAACAACAGTAGTAACTGTTAAAAAACCTTTCATTATCACTATGTCACTATATCCATCCACAAAATGCATTAAATGCACCAGTCAACCCTGTTGGTACACCAAAATATTGTTTTGGTTTCACAACATGATTTTAGGATGTTGGCAAACAACATGCCAAGTTACCATACCATGCTAGAGCTAACAGGTGTTACCAGGATCATTTCATAACGGGAAACAAAATCAAGTCATCTGCAGGTGCCATCCAAGGAAAACCAATGGTTGGATAATGAACATGGTCACCTGATGCAAACATGGTAGGCTTCTCAACAGATCACCCACAGCGACTTGCTCCAAGCAAACACTGCATGTTAGTTCATCCTCTGATGTTTTGCTGGTTCCATCTGCTGCTTTGAAACCATCCTGCTTTTTCTGCACAGAAGAGATGAATCATGGCCCAAAGTCTTAAGTCTGAACCGTGTATCTGCTACCACACAAATTCTTAACAATAGCTATTACATCGGATAGGAAAGTGTAAACTGGAAAACTATTAACACAGCATATCAATCCCAAAGCTAGCCAGGCAGCAACCAATTACTTCAATAAATAAAGACTGAATAAAAAACCTAAAAATGCATTACCAAGTTATACCAAAACGTAAAATACATATATGTTAGCTTTATAAAGGAATAGGATAACAATATATTGCAATATATATCTGACTGACAAATATCACATCACAGATAACATGATTTTAACAGCCTGCATAATTGATGTTAGTAATGCACTTTCAAGTAATGACACCTTGAGAAACAGGTCAGTGTTTATCAATTACCTCATTGCCAGACCCAGTGGAGGAAGTTGATAGCTGAGATGGCCCATCACTATTGACAAAAGAAATGGTTAGAAACACATCACAGAGACAATTTACTCCGTTTCAGAATTAAATGCTTGGCCACATGTTGATGATGGGAGACATTGCAACCAATTTGATAGGGCCATCTAAACAATGCAACCCTAAGGATAATTCATCTTACCTTTTTCGGGCAGAGGCATTCCCCTTTTGTGCCTGAACTTTGTATTTGAAGACAGGAAGAGAATTTATTTCTTCTTCACTCATAGAAGGAGCATGCGGGCTATTGTCAGCATCCAAAGCTCTCAGAGCATCATAGTCTGAACATAAAGATTTTCCAAGGAGCTAAGTTTGCAGGAAACACTACAAACCATCAAACGAATTGAATGGAGCATATTAGCACACCTAAATCATCAAATTCGCGATCAAGAAGTGCCAGTTGAAGTCTAAGGCTCTGCAACCGGCCTCTTGTCGCAAGGGCTATTGTTGGTGGTACATGCACACGCAGCTCAGTGTGTCCAAGAAAACCATTGGCAGCGGCAGCATGAGCTTGCGCCTGCGCTTGGAGCTGCTGGCATGTGGCGTACATTCTAAGGCTCGTGGCCATTAGGAAGACTCCCAAGACAAGCCAAAGCTACAAGAAAAAGACAATATCGCGCAATCCGACAAATATATGGTAATCAAACTGTTACATACTTGCACATTTCAACACATTAGAGCCCAATTATAAAAGGCTCGCAGACACCATGCATGCAACATGATTAACTTACCAAAAAATTGGGAGACATCTGGTGCGAGTTCAGTACCATGAACAAAAGAAGTACTGCCCAATAAACACCACAATGTTAGCTAAGAGAAACCTAACCTTTTAACAGCTCAGGGCTCAGCAGAATTAGCAATAGACAGGGCGTGCCCACATTACCTGTGACAAGAAAAGCCAAGGAATTGCTATGCACTGGCCTGCCCCCTGCATGAATTCGCTGCGCACAAGCATACATATGAATGGAGTCAGAGATCCAGGACAAGGAATCCGGTTAAGATACACTTCCAGCACTAGCATTTTAGCAAAATGCACCAAGAGGTGCGCAGACAGAAACTCACCATGGCGCGGCGGTCGGGAGCGAACCCCGGGAAACCACCGGCCTCGATGTCCGCCCTGCTCCCCCGGAACACGAAGCTCATGGCGCCGACCAGCCACCGCCACCGCAACGCGGAAAGTTGGCTCCAAAGCCGCCGTCCCCCTTCTGCCCCTCGCACTCGCAGCAAGGAAACTGCCCCTGGACCAGAAGCAGAGGAGGTCACCGACAATATATATGGAAGAAGAGCCGGAGAGCGACGCCCCAACCGAACCACAGCTAGAAACTCCGGCAGTCCGAAGCGATCCGGGCGCGGAAATGAAATGCCGGGATAAACCCTGAAGCTTCCAGAAGCTTCGCCTAGCACACGGCTTGGGGGCCGACCGGACCGAATCGGGAGCCGGAAGAGGAGGGCGAGGATGGTTTCGAGAAGGGCGCGCACCGGATCGAAGGCGAGGTGCCTCCCGCCGCGGCGGTGATTCGCTTGCTGGCGGAGAACGAGAGCAGCAGCTGCGAATGGGGAAAACTGGAAAAGAGAAGGGGAGAGCTGGAGAGGAACCAGAACGGCGTGCCGCGTGCGCCGCAGCACCGGGCACAGGCACAGGCCGTGGAGGATGCGTGGGCGACTGGGCGTGGCAATCGGTGCCGTTCGATGGGTGATGGACAGCACGCTGAATGTAGGGGCACTAGTGTAGGGGATCCGTTCAAATTTTATCCCGTAAAAGCGTTTAAAAAACTTGTAGGGGAACTTTGTGTGTTTTGGGGAGGAGAAGATTTCAGTATTTGGGTCTCAATTCACGAGCCTTCCAATATTTGATTCGCATGCCTTGCAAAATTTGACATCGTGGGCGCGAATTCTTTTTCATTTCAGGTGTTTTCTTCTCTTTTCTTTATTTCCCTTCTATTCTTTTTTTTTTCAATTTCCAGCCCAGATGAAAAGTCGATTTTGCCTGCTTATTCTCATACGCTTCTGCTCCTTCGTTCTGCGCCGCCGGCAAAGGTCCATTGCGTCGCCGCGGCTGCGCGTGAAGGACTGCTTTGCCTGCGCCTCGCCGCGAGCTCTCAACGGCAAAGCAGCCCAGTGGTGCGTGTGTTGGCCTACGAAAATCCAAAGCCTCTCCCCGCTACCTGCTGCTCCTTTCTTCACCGATCTAGCACCAAAATCCAAGCTCAATCCCAATTAATACTTTTCTTGCTCCATCCATCCTCATTCGATTAGCAAAGCAACACCCAAGCAGCTGCACTTTAAGCATCGCATCCTCACGCGGGCGTACGGGCAAGTGGCCAACTCCGGCCCACACGCAACACTGCAGCGAGCAGGGGAAGGGCATGCGCCGGTGCTAGCGAGTAGGATGGCGAGCGCCTGGACGAGCGCCTTTGCCCTGCAATGATGCTGAGCAGCGAGAGCATGTGGTTCCAATGGGGGCTGCACATGCCGCCGGAGCTCAAGGCCATGCTCACCGACGACGTTTACGGTCGCAAGGACGGGAGGAAGAAAACAGAGGCCGCAGGAGGAAGAAGAGGATAAGGCTGGGGGTAGAATTGTCATTTCACTAGGTCTGAAAGAAAGAAAGAAAAGAAACAAAATGAGAAAATGGGAGAGAAACACCAAACATGAAACAATTCGCGTGTCCGATGTCAAATATTGAAAAACTTACCAATTGAATGATAAGTATTGAAAGGGTCTACGAATTGAGACCCATATTTAGAAATATCATATTTTGAAATATCTTGTTGGGGAGGGGGGCTACAGCCTCCACGCTGGATCCACCATCGCTTACCGTTGATGACGTGACAAGGAGGTATAGGAGGATTCAGGCAATGCCATGACTCATCGTTGGCCAAGAGAGGAAAACGACCATATGGCTGAGCTAATGTCTTAGCGTCACGAAGACTTTGTTAGAGGTCATTGTCTTAGCATCACGAAGACTTTGTTAGAGGTCATTTCGACGTTAAGGTGATAATTTTGCAGTAAACTATCCAGTAAGCACGAACTCAGCACTCCCTCCCTCTCCCTCCATCTCCTATTTGGAATTTTTGTGTTGTGTTACGTCAAATACAATTATCTTGTGCTCAACTTCTGGGGTTTGCGATGAACCCTCTTTTGTTCAAATTCAATCCAGTTTTTAAGTCTTTTGAAACATCTTATTGCCTCTCAATTGAGGCCTTGACTCCTTAATCCCCAAATATTTGAAGTACATCTTTCATAAAAATAGAAGCGGATAAACCTTGCATAAATGGTTTGTTTTTTTACATCAATGACTAATTATATATATATTTTTTAAAATTCGATAATCTTTTGGCTTTAAACTTCCCGCTGTTAATCAAAGCTCATGCAAATTGTCTTACTTAACACTGTTGGTTAATTTCTTAAAGTAACTATTCTGTAACTCACTCCAAACCATATATTATGCATATTCAATACTTAAGAGTTTTCGATGATGTAGGAATAGATGGCATGAGCAAGCAGCAAGTAATATTGTTGAAGTTGCCTAGCTAAAGTTAATTTGTACCAGATTTTTCATTTGATGTGTTTCTACAGCTTCTTTGTGTTGGGATAGATCCCCATTACTCACAAGGAAGAAAGAAGACGGACTCCTACTACAATTCCTCTGTAATCCTACTAGGACTCATACCTTGTAATCCTACTAGGACTCCTTCTTGTAACCGACTTATAATCCCGCCCTCTGGAGCATATGAAGGAGGGCAGGGGTCCCTAGATCGGTAGGTGAAGACCTCATAGAACTACAATAGAGGACTAAATCCTCAACATCAAACAACATCCAACCGCAGGGCGCAATATACAACACCCCAAACAGGATGTAGGGTATTACGCTACTCTGGCGGCCCGAACCTGTATAAATCCGTGTCTTGTGTCCTTGCTTTTACCTTCGAGTTCCAAGTTCGACGATCCCCCACCAATCAATCTACTACCTCGGAATACCCCTCGGTAGGTTGCCGGGTATAAAAACACCGACATCTGACGCGCCAGGTAGGGGTGATCGTCGAGATCATCGGGCGAGCTTGAGGGACCTCATCATCAAGATCAATCTACTAGACAAGAAGCAAGGAGTCGAGTCGGAGTTCCGAGCAGACAAATCTACGTCAAGATAAAATCGATGCAAGTAGAAGATTGAGTCGATTTCGCCGTAGGCTGCTACATACGGCTCATCGATCAAGATCGAGGCAAATCCGATTTGAGTTGAGAGATCAGGCAGACCGAGGGACCCATACCATAATTCCCAAGATGACAAAGATCTGTTACAGTCACGCGCGGATTGAGGCAAATAATCAGCTCCGACTACTCTCCGTGAAAAGCAATTTTGAGAGATTTGTGCTACACGCACATGGAAGGTTACCACAAGACCTCAAAATCATAGCCTAACGTACATAGAAGATGTACGCGAGCACTGCTACCCTGACATCCAACCGCATCAAGTCGCCGACGACTACTTCGACTATTCGTCTCGACTAGAAAACTAGTCGAAAATGATCTACTTTGACTACTCGTCTCGACTAGAAAACTACTCAAGGACGGGTTCCACGTGATCAACAACAAGTCGGAATCGACTCCGACTAGTTGGCTTCATCAACAATCGATACGGCTTCGTCGACAATCGTCCACGAATCAATCTAAGTCACTTTTTTATTTATTTATATAATTTTTTTGGCTTGTTTTCCACATGCAGGGCAACACGCTGAGTACTTATTTGTGTACGCCTCTTGATGGTAATTACCCTCTAGAGCTACACTTCGTCAACTATTCTTGGGGCATGTTGACCGACAGCCATGAATGTGGTACACCAAATTACGGAGGCTATTGTCACGGTTTTGGTGCACTGAGTTCGAGAAGCTCTGCCACAAGCTTGGTAAACCGAATTAGGAGGCTCTGCCATGAAGTTTGGTACACTAAGTGCTGGAGGCTCGCGGCGGCTACACCCTAAGGAGGCACAAATCCTATGCGCGGCTACACACGCTCTTCTCGCCAAAAGGCAGAAAATTCTCAACGACTACTTTAAGCGCAATCGTTGTCGGTGTTTAGACCCGGCAACCTACTGAGGGGGTACCCGAGGTAGTGTTTTATGTGTGGGGCTCGCCGAGATTAGGAACTCGATGGTGAACTCGAACACACGATTTAGACAGGTTCAGGTCGCTTATGTCACGTAATACCCTACGTCCTGTATGTTGGTTGTGTTGTATCGATTGAACTTGTTTGGAGGAGTCCTTGCCTCGCCTTATATTGCCGGGGGCAGGGTTATAGGTTGGTTATTTATAAGAATACTAGTCGGATTCGACTAGAGAGTGCTACTCTAATTGCCATGAGTATTTTCCTAATCCTTGACTAATTCTTGTCCTCCACGTAGATCACGCCATCCTGCATCGTAGTCTTCATGTCTGACACGTCTCAGTGAACAGCCCTATATTGTAGGACTGTCCAGACCTCTCGATGGGCCCATAGATGTATGCCGACAAGTCCCAGAGTACTTTTTAGTCAAATGTAGCAGCCCCGAGTAGTTTTGTAGGCTTCTCTGACTAGTTTGTGGTGCTCTTCAAGTACTCCATCGGACCTGAGTCTTCAAACACTCTCGAGTACTGCAATGCGGCTAGAATGTGCTCAAACCTCATTTAATTTGGTCTTGAATCTTCAACCTTCAATTTTATATGGAAGTGTAATGAAAATCGCACTTCATATGGAGTATCCTCCGAGCCTTAGGTTGAATCGAAGAATCAGGCTGAGGGTCAATCTTGTAATTTCACATCTCTTTTGCCTTGAAATCCAAAGAAAAAATTTTCTAGCCGATGGGCACGTGGCACACAGCCCCCGAGCTGTTACACGACTAGTTTGGGCATAAGGGTCAACCATTGGTCAACGTGACCGTTTGCCAACAGTAACCTTATCTCTTCCAAAAAAAATTGGAAACCGTTCCAGCGATAACTGATGGCTTTTAAAAATGGAATATTTCCTGTAATTTTCGCCTCTTAGTTAACTGTACTGCGGTTATAAATAACGGAGGAACGCATTCCTTCCATTTTCACTCGAGCCATTTTGCCTGTTCGTCTTCCACACTGTAGCCTTAACATTGCCGCTTGCCATTCTTGAGCTCGAGTGCCATCCTTCCCCACCGCCTAGCCCCCGTGCTTATGCGCAAGAAGATTCTTGTGACAATGGCACCAAAGAAAGCATCCTCCAGTAAGGTGGCGGAGAGCAAGAAGCGAAAGGCAACCAAGAAGGAGAAGGAGATCCAGCTGCCGACCCCGAAGTACGACAAGACCGATCAGAGGGCACCACCGAATCAGGCCTGCGCTTGGAAGAAGTCCTTGATGAAGGAGGTGGACATCTAGGTGTTGGTGGATGCTGATCTTCTCCAATAGCAAGATTTCATCTACTGGAGGGAGGTCCACGGCAACCCATGGTCCATGGAGAGCTTCAGTAACGAGACAATCATCTTCGCGCATTTCATTGAGCGAGGTTTAGCGCTGCCTTCATCCGACTTCTTTTGGGGTTTGTTGAGGTATTACAATCTGGAGCTAATCCACCTCAACCCCAATTCCATCCTGCACGTTGCCATCTTCTTGCATCTCTGCGAAGCATTCCTTAGCATTCAACCACACTTCCAGTTATTTAGGAAGTTCTTCAGAGTTAAGCCCCAGCCACGAATGGATCATACTGAAGTAGTCAGGGGGGGTAGGAATCTAACTGTGGAAGCAGATTAAGGGACAATACTTGGATTATGAACTCATAGACTCCCATTCTGGCTGGGAGCAATGGTGGTTTTATATTGGAAACCATGAGCCCCGTCTTCCCAAGGTGACCGCCCATCGTCCAGTATGGAACAACCATTGGTTGGATGAGCTGAGTACTGCGGATAGCTTCCAACTGCCGGAGCTGATAGCGAAGATCACCACGCTCAAGATGGATGGATTGACTGGCGCCAGTGTGGATTTCAGCTTCATGCGGAGGCGAGTCTAACCCCTGCAGCTGCATTGCACGTGGGTGTACGACTACTCGGGTCCCAATGACCCGTCCCAGATGTCGTCGGAAGCCTTGTCCGTGGACAAGTGATGGCGCAGTTGACGCACTTTTTCAAGCACGTCAGGGTGATTCTGACGGTCTTACGAGAACACTGCATCTCCAATCCGCCGAACCAAGTAAGTGCCCGTGGACGACAGCCCCCGAGTACTAATTTTGCACTTGGTAATTGCTGACTTGTCTTCTGTTGGTAGCAAGAAGTTCACCTGTACTGCTCCAACCCTCCTCTTCCTGGACTGGATGGCTCTGACGCTGCTCCGCATGTACAGACCCTCGCGGCCGTACAGGAGGCGATAGAGGAAGAGGAGGAGGAGGAATCAGAGGATTGGTCCTCCTTCAGCAGCTCTGAGTTAGAAGCTGTTGACAAGTTTGTCGTGAAGCCTCGTCTTTTAGACAAGGCAGGGTCTTCTTCCGGGACGGCCAAGCGTGAAGCTGAAGACATCCTGGAATCTGGATTGGCACCACCCCCAAAGAAGGCGCGTACTGGCGTCGTCAAGCAGGCAGTGAAGAACTCGTTCACTGATGAAGTCCCCCTTCGGTAATCATATTTGAAGGAGGACAAGATCTTGAGGATCGAGTACCCGTAAGATGTTTGCTTTATCACCATGCCTAACTTTAATTCTGACAATAGCGAATTGTAGGTAGTCGAGGAGGAGACAGAGGCGGCAAAAACGACTATGATAGTTGTGCAGCAGAAGCTGCCGGGAATAGAAGAAGCTGTTGAGAGCAGGGCCAACCCCATCCCGGCGCAGACCACTCAATGGGTGAAGACGACAACTAAGGCTGGCCAAGATCCAGCTATGCCCTGACGTGCCACGCCGAAAAAGTCATCGCCCACCATTAAGTCCCTTCGTCTGGGAGCCGGGCCCTCCATTAAGATTAAGTTGTCCACCAAGTAAGTAACAAGTACTGATTTTAACTTGATATCGCTGTGTAGTGTGTCTCTGACACTTGTCTTGTTTCAAGAAATCCGCCAGTGTGGATATTGGGGGCCCAAGTCCGAAGTCTAGAGCGGATGGTAGTAGCTGCTCAGCCCAGGAAATCATCCCAGAGTCCACAATTCCACCGCTGGAGGAGCAACCCGCGCCCGAAATTGCTCCAGGTGCAGTATCCCTTGTCGTAGCCCTTATGCATGATGTCATAGCATCGCTTAACATTGTTGTAGTGCCAACCCCCGAGCTGCCAGTGGTCGAGCCTATTGTGGCGAGTACTTCCGCGGTGGTGGAGGAGTTGGTAGAGCTTATGCTAGATCCAGAAGCCGAGGTGGAGGTGGCATCTACTGGTGAAGTTGAGGCTACACTTGTAGCCCCCAAGCCGGAGGCTGACGTTGAGGCTGCCGGGGCACTCCAAGTGCTAGCCGTTGTCCCACCGTCCGAGGTGGGGCCATCGACTAGTCATGGCGCTGCCTCCCTCTTGCCTTCAGTGGTTGGTCCATCAACTAGTCGGGTGTTGGTCCCTCTCGGTGCGCCGAATGCCGAGGAGCACGAAGAGCTTGAGGAAGACTAGATTGCTCTTGGGGTAGACCTGGAGAAGATCCAGCTGATAGTTGACCCTCTGGTTACCATTCAGATGGAGGCCACGTTTATGGAGATGCATTCGTGTAGGTGAGTATACAACGGTAAGTTTGCCTACTGCATTTGTCTTGACTTGAACTTTGTATTCGTTACTTATACAAGTACCTGCTCTATTTCTGTAGAAACTGAGTGAGCGCTGCCGCCGAAAGTCGTAGATGATCCAAGGTTACGGGGACACCATCATGCGAGCGGAAGCGCTCGAGCAGGAGTTAGCCAAGAAGCGGAGTATATGAAGTATGACGGGCAAGCCGTGAGTACCGGAATCTCATTCAGAGAGCTGCGGAGGAGAAGGACCGGCTCCGAAAGTGCAATAAGAACTTGAACCATCGGGTGGAAGGTAACCTATTATCCTCCGTTGTCTTTGAGTACTAGTTTGGCCCTGGCGATGCTGAGTTGTTCCTTGCCTTTGTTCTTGCAGAGCTCACCAAAGAGAATAAGGATCTCCAGGGTCGCATCATGGATTGGCAGAACTCGTACTACCGAGTCACGGATCAACACGACAAGTTGTCCGTCGATTACGAGACTCTGGAACACAAGCTTGAGAAAGAGAAGAAGTTGCACGTGGATGGAGAATTCCAATTGGTGGATCTGATGATGAAACTCCGAGCGCAGGAGACTAAGTTAGCGGCAACCAAACTTGCTCTGAAGGAGCTAACAGAAGCCACTCAGCCTGTCGCCGACATGGTAGAGCCCCCAGTAGAAGGCGTGGAGGCCCGTTCTTTGACGGAGATACTCAAGGAAGTACCCGTGAAGATCACTGGCTACATTCAGAAGATGGTAGAGTCCGTCTCCAAGCAGCTGCTGACGATGGTGAAGTCTTTCTACCCGCAAGCCGACTTGGCTCCTGTCGTGGAAGGCATCACAGAAGACTGCTCTGATGAGCAGTTCCAACAGTACCTGTAGGAGATGGCTCCTATTGCCATGTAAGTAGCCGATCAAATAGACCTTGAATAGCTGTAATGTAAAAAACATTAGGTTATTGTAATATAAATAAGTCATGAAATGAAATGTAAATTATTTTGAAGTCTTGTCGCAATTTTTGTTTCTTGTCGACCTATTTAAATTTTGATTTTAGTGCATCTCCCAAACTACCTTGATAGTTGCTCGTGCGGTAGTCGTGAGTGCCTGCGCACAAGGCTACTCTTGTAAGCCTCTTCAGATAGACGATGTTGAGTACACTTAGGATACATCTCCTTTTGCGGAGTGCAAGTACTCTAGTATCTAGGTAGTCAAACTCTTTGGGCGAGTAGACTCTTCAGGATTTCGTGAACTGGAGCCTACCTTTGCAACCTCTCCGGGTTGTTTGGGTGTTGTGCTCCGAAGGTCTGGAACTACAGACTTGTTATTACAAGCTGTGACTAGACAGAATTGTTTAGATAAGATCTCGGGTAGTATAGGTAACTCCCAAGTTTGCTGACAGTTTCTTTTATGAAGACCATCGACGGACAAGCTTGTCCAAAAAAGCTGAATAGCTCAAGAATTTTGTGTGCAAGCCTGCTTTTTTTTGCAAGTTGCTGCTTTGTCTAACGAGTTGAATAACCCGATAGATATGTGTGCAGACTTGCTACTACAAGCCGCATATGGACAATTTTTGTCCAACGAGTTGAATAACTTTAGAATAATATTTGTGCAGACTTGTAAATACAAGCTGCAAGTTGGGTGATAGTACCCGGGGAGCTGAATAGCTCAGCGGACTTTGCTTTTGCATGTCGCGATTAGGTAGAGACTAGTTTTTTACGACAAAAAATAACTCTACTTTATTGAGTTGTAATTATGCAACTGAGGCCGATGGCCGATTTACATGAATATGTAAACTATGGGTAGAATCGACATAAGTGTTCGATGTTCCACGAGTTGTCGACTTCTTCACCAGTGAGAGTTTGGAGCCTATACGACCTAGGTCCAGTGACCTTCAAGACGATGAACGGCCGTCCCATGGTGAATTTAGCTTGTGCAGCCCCTTGGTGTCTTGAATACGCTTAAGGACCATGTCGCCTGTGTTGAACGAACATTCTTTGATGTTGCGATTATGACAGTGGTGAATCCCTTCAAGGTATCTTGCTATCCGGATGAGTGCTGCACAACGAGCTTTTTCAAGGCTGTGTAAGTCAAGATGCCTTATTTCTTCTACCACACCCTCCTCATATTGCTCGACTACTGGAGATTTCCAAATGATGTCGGCGGGGAGGACCGCTTCTAATCCGTAGACCAGGAAGTAGGGTGAGTACCCTATAGGCTTGCACGGCTGTGTGCGAAGCCCTCAAAGGACAATGGGTAGCTCCTTGAGCCACTTGCCCCCTTTGGTGTTGCCAATTTTGTGTAGTCTTTTCTTTAGAGCTTCCAGTAACATCCCATTGGTGCGCTCAACCTGGCCGTTGGCCCGCGGATGAGCGGCAGAGACGTACCAGACGTCAATCCTGCTGTTCTTATAGTACTTTCAGAACTCGTGGTTGTTGAAATTTGAGTCCAGGTCTGTAATGATGCGATCGGGGAAGCCGTAGCGATTGGGAATCTCATCGAGGAAGTCGAGTACCTTGTCTGCCTTGGGGCAGGTTAGCCGCTTCACCTCGATCCACTTGGTGAACTTGTCGATCGCCACGAGTACTCGGTTGTACCCTCCAGGCACCGTAGGCAACATGCCTATCATGTCTAGCCCCCAGCATGCAAAGGGCCAAGAGGGTTTTATGGTGATCAACTTGTAGGTAGGCATGTGTTACCGCTTGGTGAAGAATTGACAACCTTGGCAGTGGCGGACTAGTTCTTCGACGTCAGTGAGAGCTGTAGGCCAATCAAATCCTACTTTGAAAGCTTTGCCCGCGATCGTTCTTGATGATGCGTGGTTGCCGCAGATGCCCTTGTGGATCTCCTCCAATATGTCCTTGACATCTTACCGTGAGACGCACTTCATGAGTACTCCTGATGATGCACCTTATCTGTAGAGCTTGTCTCCGACTAGAACGTAGTTCTTGCCTCATCGTGAGACTTGCTCTGCTTCTATCTTGTCGGGAGGCAACTTGTGCTCCTTAATATAGTCGATGAAGGGGATTCTCTAGTCTACATCGACCATTATAAGCTCTCGGTCTGGCACATTGTTGCCTCGATCGGTGGTTTTAGATGGTGTTGGGTCCACTAGGATGGCTTGTGTGGCTCATGGATGAAGACCCCATCTGGGACTTGAGCACGAGTAGATCTAAGCTTGGACAAGACGTCTACGGCCACGTGGTTGTTATGAGCCACGTGATGGAACTCCAGATCAGAGAACTTGTTTTCCAACTTGCGTACTTCAATGCAGTACGCATCCATGTTGTCCTTGTGGCGATCCCACTCGTCATTGACTTGATTGATAGTACTAGTGAGTCACCGTAGACCAAAAATCGCTTGATTCCCAGTGAGACTGCCAGGCGAAGCCCGTGCAGAAGCGTTTCGTATTCAACTTCATTGTTGGAGACCTCTGAGAAGATTTGCAACACATATTTGAGTTGTTCGCCTTTGAGATTAGGAGTACTCCTGCGTTGGGCCCTCGAGCTTGAGCGATCCATCAAAGTACATGACCCAATTCTTTGGGCGTTCTGCCGATGTGGGTTCTTGATTTTCCCGCCACTCTGCTATGAAATCGACTAGTGCTTGCGACTTGATGGCAATCTTTGACTTGAATTTCAGGGACAAGGCAACGAGTTCTACTGCCCACTTGGAGATTCTTCCTGTTGCATCTCTATTGTGGAGGATGTCTCCCACGGGGAATTCTGTGATGACGGAGATGTTGTGTTCCTGGAAGTAGTGTTGTAGCTTCCGCGAGGTGAGTAGTATTGCGTATAGCAATTTTTGAACTGGTGGGTACCTAGTTTTGGAATCTGACAACACCTCACTAATGAAATAGATGGGCCTCTGTACTTTGTATACATGGCTTGGTTCTGGTCTTTCGACCACGATCGTAGTGCTGACAAAATTAGTAGTTGTGGCGATGTAGAGCAACAAGTCTTCGTTAGGAGTAGGTGCCGTGAGGACCGGTGGCTTTGATAAGAAGTCCTTCAATTGTTGAAGGGCTTGTTCTGCCTCCTCGGTCCACTGGAATTTATCTTGTCGCTTGAGTAGTTTGAAGAAGGGTAGTCCCGTTCTTCAAGTCTTCAGATAAATCTGTTGAGTGCCGCCATGCATCCAGTCAGCTTCTGGATGTTGTTGATGCACGATGGGGCATGTAAATTTGTGATGGCGGTGATCTTCTCAAGGTTAGCCTTGATTCCTTGATGGCTAATAATGAACCCGAGTAGTTTTCCGGAGGGTACACCGAACACGCATTTTGCTGAGTTCCGCTTGCACCGAAAGCTTCGCAAGCTTGCAAAGATTTCATCTAGATCCGCAATCAAATCGTCGGGATTTCTGGTCTTTACGACCACATCATCCACGTACGCCTCTACGTTGCGGTATAATTATTTCTTGAAACACTTCTGGATAGCTCTTTGATATGTGGCACCTACGTTCTTCAACCCGAAGGACATGTGGTATAGCAGAAAGCTCCGTAAGGGGTGATGAATATGGTCTTAATCTAGTATTCTTCCTTGAGAGCTATCTGGTGATATCCCGAGTAGCAATCAAGGAAATAGAGTAGAACGCATCTAGCCATCGAGTCGATGACTTGATCAATCCTAGGGAGCTTGAAGGGATCCTTTGGATAGTGCTTGTTGAGGTCCGTGTAGTCGACATACATCCACCGCTCGTTGTTGTTCTTTTTGCGCACCAAGACGGGATAGGCCAGCCGGTCTGGATAATAGACTTCTTTTATAAAACCAGCCGCGAGTAGTTTGGCCAACTCTTTTTTTATTGCATCTCTTCTATCTTGGGCGAATCAACGTAGTCGTTGTCGTTTGTGCATGCTCGATCAACTCCCTGGGCACCCCCACCATAGTTGATGACTTCCATGCAAATATGTCTCAGTTGGCCCGGAGGAAGCTGACGAGCGCATCTTCCTATTTGGGATGCAGCCCTGAGCCAATCAGAGCAGTTTTGGAGCTATCGCTAGTTTCAAGGTCAATGTCTTTGATATCGACTTCACTTGCCGGCTGGACCTTGGTTGCCCCCGACTTTTTCTTTGGTTCGAGTTCTGTCTGGGACAGTTTTTTGGAGGCAGCGAAGACTTGCATCATGGAATTTGGAACTTGAGTAGTCGCTGCCAACTCCATGGCTTCTGTGTTGCAGTTATAGGATCTTTTCAAGTCTTCACGCAGGAAAAATACTCCCTTTGGTCCCGACATTTTAGGTACTAGGTACACGTAATGTGGGATGGCCATAAACTTGACCAGTGCAGGTCTTTCGAGGATAGCGTGATACGAAGTTTCGAAGTCGGCTACCTCGAATTGGATGTATTTTGTCCGGTAGTGTTCCTTGGTCCCGAAGGTAACTGGCAAGACTATCTGACCTAGGGGTATAGCTGCATTGCCTAGGACGATCTCGTAGAATGGAGAGTTCATCAGGGTAAGCATATCCGTAATGTCGAGGCTCATTTTCCTTAAAGTTTTGTCGAAGAGTACGTTGAGACTACTACCACCATCAATGAGTACTTTGGTGAGTCGAGAACCCGTGACTACTGGGTCCAGGACGAGAAGATAACATCCTGGATCTGATAAACTAGTCCACTGATCCTTCCTTGAGAAGGTGATTGGCATCTCGAACCACTTGAGGAATGTAGGTGTTGCTGGTTTAATGGACATGATCTCTTAGAGGGCTAGTTTCTGGGACCGCTTGGTAGCAGTACCCGATGAGTACCTGGTGTGCCGCCGAAGATGACGTTGACGGTATTGGATGGGTTCTGGAACTTGTCGTCGTCGTCTTCGTCTTCTTTGGCTTTGCCCTTATCCTTTGCTCCAGAGAGTTCTGATAGATTTTTCATGACTCTGCGAAGACTATAGCAGTCCATCGTAGAGTACTTGGAGTGTGAGTGCTATGGGCACTGCTTTTTTAGGAGCTCCTTGAACGGAGTCCTTGATTTTTGCCACTTTTCTTGGAGAACTGAGACATCACTGCGATAGTATTGTCTAGCTTTCTCTTGCAATTTTGACCACCCGAGTAGTTGCCTCGATTGTCATTGGGGCGATCATTGCGGTTCTTGTTGTTACGTTGGCCATTGCTTTGGTTGTTGTTGTTTAGGCCTCTGTTATGACTAGACTCAAACTGCTCGATATCTTTATCTTCTTCGTCCGCCCAGGCTTGTATCATAATCTTGAAAGACTTGATATCTTCTGGGCATCTGCTGCCAAAATCTTGGAACATCCGGCGGTCATTGAGACTGTTCTGAAAGCAACCTATAGTGTCCCACTCCGTGATGTCCATAATGGTGGCCTTCTTGTCAAAGAAACATCATAGATAACTACGCAGGGTCTCGCCTTGTTGCTGTTTGATTTGAGATAAGTCGATCCTGTTGCTAGGACATTGCATTGCCCCTGCGAAGTTGTTTGTGAATGCCGCCTTGAGTTGACTCCACGTGTCAATGGAGTTGCCTTCTAGAGATTCGAGCCATGCGAGTGGCCCTACCTCCATGTAGATAGGGAAGTAGATGATTTTGGTGTCATCGTTTCCTCCTGCCGCCTGAACTAACAACGAGTAGTACCTCAGCCATTGGACTGGGTCTTGCTTGCCGTCGTACTTGGTAATACCTAGAGGTTTAAACTTGTCGGGTAGAACCATCTTTCGTACTCATTTGGAGAAGGCGGGAAACCCGTCAGAGTCTTCTTCAGAGTAGTCGACTTCCTGCTCTGTTTGCAGCGGCGCCCTTCGATGATGTCACGAGCGTTGCGATTCTTGTTGAGCTTCTAATGGAGGTCGTGCGTTGGTTGTTGAAGCTCTCGATAGGGCCCACGGTGGCCACAGCCTCTCGAGGGTCCCACCCAACTACCTTCTGCCCTGTGCTGACTTGGTCTGGGGTTCTCAATTCTGGGAACCTCGTTTTGACTAGGTTTGGCATTCTCGTTGCGACTAGGTCTGGCGCTACTGCCGTGATGAAAAGAAGTGCGTCGAACCGAGTAGATTAGGCTCTGCCGATCGAGTTGCTCGTACGCATGCTCTACCAATAGAGCCAGTTGCCTGGTGTACTTGGTTTATGGCATTGCCCGAGTACTCAGGTCGAAACATGCAATGGTGGCGAGAGGGGCATGGTGCTGACGCGATTGAACTGCTTCAACCGCGTGATTCAGGTTCATGATGGATAGTTCGTTTGCAAGGCGACGTCGACACTCTGCCTATGTAGCGTTTCTTGCCCGCCGACAATTCCTTTGACTTTCAGCCTCTTCTCCTTGCATGTTGGCGATGAGTTCATCCTGTGAGACATCATCTGGGTGACGTTTGTGTCACGGATTCCTTTCTGGGGGCTGTTCTTTGTTGCCATCTTGAGCAGCGACGATGGCGAGTAGTTCTCGCTCTGAGGAGAAATTACCCAAACTTGACGTGATGACCTCTGTGGAACTATCTTCTTCGTAGATAGGCGATAGAGGGGTCCCCTTCTGGTATGTGAGGTTGTCAAGATAGGCAACAAGGCGTGACTCGTCATGCTTGGCGAGAGTAGGTAGCTTCATGTTGAGCCAATAGACGTATCTGCCTTGCGGAGTAGATGTGATTACCTGACCTTGTTGTGGACCCGATAAAGGAGTCCCATCATCCGGATCCGAGTAGTAGTCTACTACTCGGGGTCCTCGATCAAATCCGAGTTGAATTGTGATCTGGACAGGGTGTCTTGATAGACGGCCCCCGATTTTCGGAGTCTGAACGGGAACTGACTTGTATTGTAGACTGATTCACACGATGACTTAACTCATGGGAACTAGTCCGATTGGTGGGAGAGTCGAGTTGTACTCGGACTCGTCCCTCGATCCTCGGAAGAGGTCGAAAATTTGAATTTTTCAACAAAATCCTCCAAAGCTTAGCGATGAAGGTTGATGTCGTATTGCTTCTCCTCCGGGGCCAGCGCGATATGGTGGTGGAAGTTTCCAGCGCCTTCTGTGACGCGGACTCAGGACCCAAAGACGAACGTCGCGCCCGCTTCGAACGTGACGGTGGGCTTGATGATGACTTGAGCCATCGAGTTCGCCGGTGGATCTTTGGCGAGAGTCCCTACCTGGTGCACTAGTTGTCGGTGTTTAGACCTGGCAACCTACCTAGGGGTACCCGAGGTAGTATTTTATGCGTGGGGCTCGCCGAGATCAGGAACTCGATGGCGAACTCAAACACACAATTTAGATAGATTCGGGCTGCTTATGTCGCATAATACCCTACGTCCTGTATGTTGGTTGTGTTGTATTGATTGAACTTGTTTGGAGGGATCCCTGCCTCGCTTTATATTGCCGGAGGCAGGGTTACAGGTCGGTTGTTTACATGAATACTAGTCGGATTCGACTAGAGAGTCCTACTCTAATTGCTACGAGTAGTTTCCTAATCCTCGACTAGTTTTTATCCTTCACGTAGACCACGCCGTCCTGCACCATAGTCTCCATGCCTGACACGTCTCGGTGAACAACCATGTATTGTAGGGCTGTCCAGACCTCCCGGTGGGCCCATAGATGTATGGCCGACAATCGCGCAGTATTTTTTGTTGCAATGCCGACTACTTATTTTAAATGTCTTCTCTTAGCGGTTGTTAATCTACTCGAGCAGAACACACCTCAATTCGTGAAAGTCTCGGATCTTCTATCATGGCTAAACGTTAGAACGTGAGACAAAGATCTCTGTAGCGGCAGTGCCAGTACGCGTACATGAGATAAAGATCTCACACGTAGTGGCAATGGCTAAACATGGACTTGGAGCGTAAACATAATAGGCTAACTACTCAGAAAAAATGTGGCCGAAATAAGAGCATGACACATAACATTTACATTACATTCATCACTGAAATTTATAAATTTCAGTAGTTTCAATATGCTACATAATGTATACATCTCTTTTTGCAGGTCAAGCTTCGGCGACGATTCTCTAGGACGCTTAGCGTACTAACAATGGCTCCGCTAGCTCCCAGGCTTGGGGGTTAAGCGCCAAGTACTACTTGGAATATCTCCAGTGGCTCAGCTAGCTTCCAAGCTTGGGGGCTAAGTGCCAAATAACTACTTGATGTGGCTCCTACGGCTCACCTGGTGCATAAGCTCGGGGCTGGACGCCAAATGACTACTCGAAAGACAACTGGCGTGAAGACTAAAGACCCTCGGATTGATTAATTAATCATTCCAAGGCTTGGGGGCTAATTAGCTACATCCAGCAGTTGTTTTTTTTCAAGACGCCTAATTCTTCGATTCAACCTAAGGCTCGGGGGCTACTCCATATAGAGTGCGACTTCCGCCGCTCTCCATATCACATTTCAAAGATGAAGATTACAAAATCAAGACAATCAAGAGCTTGAGCACACCATAGCCTCATAGCAGCTTTGAGGAATTTTAAAGATTCAGCCAGACAAAGTACTCGAGAAGCACTAAACTACTCAGCGAGGGATCTAAAAAGTACTCGAAGACTGCTGCATTTGACTATGAAGCGATAGGGAGCTTGTCGGGGATAGATTCCCAATACCCGCAAGGAAGGAAGAAGATAGAGTCCTACTAGGATTACTCTGTAATCCTACTAGGACTTCTCCTTATAACCGACTAGTAATCCCGTCCCCTGGAGTATATAAAGAAGGGCAGGGGTCTCTAAATTGGTAGGTGAAGACTTCATAGAATCACAACAGAGGACCAAATCCTCGACACCTGACCTAATATTATCTGAAATTAATTTCATTGCATAGCTACGACAAGGCTTATGCTAGGTGATGGTGATGGTAAAGACTAAAGAGCAAGATGAGAGTACGTTGGTCAGATATTAGCCTACACTTGGTACCATGGGTTTTATCACAATGCTTCCTCTCGCACCATTTGGTTCAGAAGTGTGGAGAGCATATGGATTTTTTTCCCACTGTAAGATTGGACTCCTATGCTCCGTACCGGTTCTTTTTCCTTTGGGCATGCATGCACGTGTTATAAATTTATAAATCATAACCATGCTATCTGTTTGGATGAATCTCGTACTTAGTATGTCAGTGTGGTAACACTGGAGACTACAAGTGCAGAGGAACAACGCATATCAATTATTAAGGATTTGTGTTTGTACTTCTTTGTTTAGATGAAGTACCCTGATCCTTCTTGACCTGAGTGATAGTGTTCACGGTTCTGTTTATGGCCAAGCAGGCTTGGTTACTGATCTTTTTATCCTTCTCTTGACACACATTATTATTATTGCAAGCAAGAAACAATTCTGATGGCAACGGCGAATCAATCTAGGTGTTACTCTGTTTACTCGTGGAAGTAATGCATGTGTTTTCACTTGTAGCTTACTTATGTCCTCATGACGTGCTAAATATTTATGTATGTTTCATCCATATACATAAAGAAAACAAAGTGTTTCGTAAAAAATTGACCATTGCATCGTCTATGTATCTATTAGGCTAATTAGTCCAACACTAACCCTATGGATCATCGGGCATGTTGTCGCCTCATGGTTTACCTGAATTGCTGGTGGTTGCATCTTCTATCAAAATGTTTCAGATTATACATTGTTTGTTCTTCCAGGACATGTGAAGTTGAGCTTCCATTATAATCGAAAATGGCTACATTATTATGCACCTGAGCTCCTTTAACTCTTGTTTTAGAAAAAGGAAGAACCCACTTGTTCCTTCGGCTTTTGCTAATTCAAATAAAAAAATCAAGAGAGACAAGAAAATGAGTAGTTGGATTCTTTTTTATAGTTCCTATATATGTTTTAGTGAAACATTTGCAAATTCTATTTGATGCATGTAAATGGACATTCTGTTGTAAGATGTCTCCCTGTTATGTATTCCATTAGTCACAGGGATTAATTTTCTTATTGCAGCCTTTGACCTAAATTAATAATCTTAACCTTGTAGACTACAGAGAGGGATAAGATGAGCACTCCGAAGTTGCACGAGTTCCTCCATTTAGTGCTGTCAGCTTGTTACATGGTTGATTTTGTACTTCTTCAGAACAATTCTCATACTATTCTATTGCAGAACATCACAAAGAAATAAAAAGGCCTCTGCAGAGATTTAGGGCAACTCCAACCGAGACCCTTCTTGATCCCTTGCCTCATCTATGAGGGCTAAAACGCAAGAAAACCTCTCCGGCCGGTCTCTCATCCGCCCCGAGCAATGAGGCGACCTCATTCTCCCCCTCTTGACTCTCACTCATGGGATGCCCTCTCCTGAGCTCTCATCCGGCGACGGTACCAACGACCGACGCTCCTGCGCTTCCACGGAGGTTTCCCCGCGCCAGGTAGGTCGATTTCTCATATGCGGCGACCATGTAGTCTATGGGAACAAGCTCTAACTCAGATTCTGTCCAAAAGGTTGATTGCGACTGTGATTTGAAAGTTATAGTTGTTAGATAACAAGCATAATTTATTTTCACTACTTTTCGCTGATGAAATTTCGTCGTAAATTAAGTTTTGTGTTATGTATTTTCAATTCCCCCTGCCACTTCTCAAATTGAACTGTAATAAGATCTGACATAGTGACCTCTGAGAAGTCAGGCATAGAGCTAACTTTGGTCCACCACTCCGCAACCAACGCAAAGTGAGACCACGACGTTCTGCTCGGCAGCTCGCACGCTAGCCAAGTGCAGACATTGGTCAACTCTCTCTCAAAATATGGTGTAGACACTGTCCCAAATTCGAGCAGAGGGCTGGCATGTGTAAACAACTAAATTACTAGTATAGCAGTTTGTCATTGGCTCGTATATTTGTTCGCATAATACAAAGTTGACACAGCAGCAGGTGATCGGAGAGACCATCTTCTCTACAAACGATTTCGCGCCCTGCTGCTGTGTGCCATCCATGGCGAGACCCACAACGTCAACGAGTACAGATGCCACGGCGCACGCGTGGAAGGCTTATGCTCCGCTGCCGAGGCGCTGGGTGGCGAGGTCGCAGCGCGCCGGCGCGAAGCCGACGCGGCCGTTCAGGAGGTCGTACTCAACCCACACGTTCTGCTGGTGGTGGTGCCCGATCACGTACGCCGACATGCCCGCCATGTCCGAGTTCCCGAAGGTCAGGCACCACACCGCCTCGGCGCCGCCCTCCCCGCGCCGCTCACCGGGCACCCTGTACAGCAGCTTCTCCCCGGCAACCGCCACCTCCGCGCCGCGCAGGACGAGGCCCACCTCCGGGAGCAGCCGGCTCGCCGCGGCCACCCGGGCCTCCGGCGCGCGGAAGCACGCGTCGAACGCGCCCTGGAACACGAAGCCCGGCTCGCCGAGCGGGGCCAGGAGCGGGCGCGTCTGGTTCAGGAACTCGCCCTTGAGCACCCCGTAGGCGTCGGCGAGGAGGAAGGTGAACTGCGTGCCGGAGTCCACCATGGTCTGCCCCGCGCCCGTGTGGTCCGGCGCGAGCACGGACTTGGGGATTGGCAGCAGCGCGGCGCCGACGCGGATGCCCTCCAGCTGCACGGAGTAGGCCACGCGGTCGAAGTACGGCAGCGGCTGCGAGATCTCGATGAGCGGCGTGTAGTTCAGCGGCGGCGCCAGGGCGGCGCCGTCGCCGCCGAGGACGAGGAGGCCGGGCCCGTAGCCCGGGCCAATGCAGTAGGCGAAGCGGCGGGTGGCCGTCTGCGTCACGAAGGACAGGGAGCCCCGGTTCATGCCGAGGAGCCCCGTCGCGGCCTCCTGGGACGAGCTGGTGGCGTTGCCGCTGCTGCCGCGGCCGCCCGTGGCGGAGTAGTACGAGGTGACGCAGCCGAAGAGCGCGGGCACGGGCGGCGCGCCACCGAGGAGGAACGTGTCGGCTGCCAGTACGCCGTCGGCGGACGAGGCGTCCGCGTAGGAGAGCGAGACGCGGCAGGAGTTGGACGGCGGCGCGGCGCAGAAGGGCGGGACGGGGAGGTCGCGCCCACGCCACTGGCACTCCGGCGACGGGCAGCGGACGGCGCCGTACGTTGACGAGGCGGACGCATTGAACGCCGCCGCGGGGCCCGGTGGCGGCGGGGCCGGCGCCCGCGTCCCGGTCCCGTTGCAGAGCAGCCAGGAGAGCTCGCTGCCGGTGTCGAGCACCATGGTCACGTTCTGCGGCGGCGTGCCCACGGCCACCGACACGGTCAGGCTCACATCGTGGCGGAACCGGAGCTTGTTCGCCGGCGCCTGCGGGGGCGGCGGCGCCCCCTGCACCCGCAGCGGAAGCAGCACTCTCCCTCCGAAGCGAGCCTCTCCGTCCGCCGCCGCCGCCACCGCCGCCACCGCGTGGGCGAGGAGAGAGAGGCAGAGGAGAAGGATTTGCTGCATGGCATGCGGTCACTCTCTGTTTCTAAACTGCCCGCGTCGCGCGGTCGCGGCTTTTTTTTCCCGCTCCATCCGGCTCCGGCTCCGGCTCCCGCACTGTGTGTGGCAGGAGTGAGCTGGACCGGTGGAACCAAAATTTGTGGCTCCATCAGCTCGTTGCCGGTCTGCGAGAGGAAGAGAGAAAAATAACTCTTGTAAATAGTATAGCTACAGCACATGTACAGTACGTATGAGGTAGAGCCGGAGCCCATGGAAGCTCCACCAAAGTGAATCTCGCTCCCCGCTGACTGCTGCGTCACACTCCTCCCTACTAATGCCAGCGACCCAGCGTCCGCCTCTTTCCACCGCCCAGCGGCAATCGTACGAGGGCACGTGTCAGGCCTTTTTGCAGCAACAGTAGGTTACACTGCGTCAGGTTGCGTCCCTCCCATCCAAGGCTCGACTCTTCTTCTTCTCCGATCCCCGGCGAAGCAGTGGTCGGCGACCTCATCAATACGCGTACTGACTGTGACTGGTCACCGCTCGGGTTGTCCGGCCAGGTGGCGCCACTGGAGCTTAGTTAAAGCGAGACATGCTCCTGGACCTCAGGACCTGAGGGCTGAGGCTACAGATTTGGCGTCCATCAGCGAGGACTCCCGCCGGAGGCGAGTGGCTTTCAGCGCAGCTGCCTCGCCAACGATCTCTCGCTAGATTTGCCGAAAAGGGCCCTTGGCGTTCGGTGTAGCGCGCGCCAGTTCATGCTGCCTGCGGTTGGGCAACCCGTGGTCGACAGCTGGAGACCTGCCAGTGCAACGCAACCACATCCACAGGCCCGTCATCTTCCCGTGCTTCCGTGCTTCCTTGCCCCCGTTCCGTTGCTGAGCAAATCTACATGGAAGTCAGGAAACCCCAAGATTGCCCGTTCCAGTTTTTTCACGGCAGCCGTGGCTCTGCCGACAGTGCCGAGTGGCTCCGAGCCTCCGACTCCGAGGACACGGCGGCACGAGACGATGATGGTGACGGGCTGACGGCCGGCTCCTGTGATCTGCCCCGCTCTGCCTCTGCCTCACCGCTGCCGGCATCATGCGAGAATGACGCGACATTTCTTACGAACGAACCTGCAGGCGCCTTTAACCTTTACCACATTCCGATACGTGAAGGGAAAGCAACGGGCACCACGGGCTACGGCATCGGCGCACCAGAAAATAAAAGGCACACAGTGAGTCAGTGACAGTGCCACCCAGTACGTCCTCAACGTGTGGGCCACTTGAGAGACCTGTCGTGTGGCATTGGCAACATGATGGAAAGATAGCGCAGGAAAGCGGTGCAAAGAGAAATGAGCAGACGTTTCATACGGTTTCATCGCCGTTGCTTCTGAAATTTGGCCAGGTGAGTTGTTCAATGTTCATGCATCACAGCATCAGACATACGTTGCTCGCACTCGGTCAAAGCGCTGCTATGATCACCAGAATCTACACACGAGACGTCGAGCTCGTCGTATTCAGTTCCGTTTTTTGGCAAATGATTAGCTTCTGCCGCTGGATACACATGTGTTGACCCGACACGAATCACCACTCCGGTTCTTTTCAAATAGAAGCGATCATCATACACACACATGGCGCACCAATCATGCGCAACTGAAGGCTGGTGCCAGACTGCCGGGGGCGAATAAGATACCACCGCTTGTGCAAACCATCCAATCCACTTCTGCTCTACAAAGCACTCATGGATCTGCACGGCAGGAACGCTCGTATCCTGCGTGCGACCACGCATTCTTTACGTTCTGATTGCTCAAGTTCGGGGACAACCACACAATGGAGTACTCAAATCTTGGAACCAAACAAAGTGGAGAAGGCTTTCAGAAAACATGGAGCCTCAGTGCCTCACCAAAGCGTTGCAAGGACGCTGCAGGACCATTCCTTCTGAAGCAACCATTATAATGCATGCCACAGGAAGGTGCGGCTACATTATGCGTGCTAACAGCCGTCGAATTCCTGAAAGAAGCACTGGATGATCCCACAGTTCCACACCCAACTTCTGCCGTGCTGCAAAGAACCGAGTTCATTGCACTGAAACATGGAGCTGGAAGAAGGTTCACCTCTTTCGATACCAAAAAATATTCTCCTTATTGCAGGAAGGTATGCAGAACATCCACATCGTTTAGCACTTCCTGCGGTACAGAATTGGCACATAGATGAAAAGCTGTCAATCTTTCCCAAGGCCTCTTGAAAGTCAGGAATGGGCATAAAGCATTGAGCAGTGAGCAGTTCGGGTGCTCATTCGGCAGGAGTCCTTTTCCTCGAGCACTCACAGTGATGCCCAGAATGCCGAAAGCTCTCCAGGACCAGGTCCACCAAACCACCACCAGTAGATTCCAGTGCACTGAGCCATCCTGCCATGCCAAACATTTCCCTGAATGCTATTAAGCTAGCCTCAAGCTCAGGTTACCTAACAGAAGGTGCTTACCTTACCTTGAGTGAAGACGAGCCCCCATGATTTGCTGACTATAGATGGCTTGAAATGGGTCCAGTCCTGCTTGACCTGACAGCTGCCTTCCAATCTTTGTCACGAATGGACCCAATGCTTGATCATCACCATGGCCTATGCAGTATACATGCAAGGTTGCACAAACAGGCTAAAGAATCAACCGACATTCAGAGATGTTGATTGCTCAACAACCCAGATAATACATTCATCTTGACACATAACAAAACTGCTCACTGCTCAGCAATTGGCAATTCTATAATGATGCATACATAGAATCGGATAGGGTACTCACCCATGCCCCCACATCGCCAGTAATGATACAAGAAGAAGCAGACTCATACTGTACTGTTGTACTGTGAGAGCCTCACAAATAAATGACCATCGCCGCTGTCAGCTGGAGAACCTTGTGAAAGGTAAGCAGTCACATGGACCACTGAAATTCTTCATGTCAACCTGCAACTATAAGAAGCATGAAGGATAATTATCATGAAAAGTATACAGCATTTACATCCGGAATCCACAAAAGATAACATTAGCAACAGAGATGCATAACATAGTTACATAGACCAACATTTTTATAACAATTTAGCTACAAAGGGTAGCAAGACAAAGAACCAGTGTAAAGGGCAAAGCAAATAACTAAAAACATAAAACAATATACAGTCACTGGACGAGTACTCAGAGGATAGCAGGAAAAGTAACTAGTTAGGATCCGCTGTGAGTTATTACTGATTAGCTAATATACAGAATCTTCCACAACATATAATGGAAAAAATAATTGGTGCGAGAGCAATAAAAGGATTACAGCTATATCCATAAATAGTACATAACAGCCCAAACGAGAGGTAAAGGAAAATGACATGAACTAAACATCAACAAGCTTCACTAGCAGCAGTTGAATTGTTGCATGGACTTAGACATGAAGAAATGAGACTGATTTCTTGCCCTTACTGTAAAGATATTCAATTGATGTCAGTTTATTTTTCCACCTGCAGATAGCAGAGCCCTTGCAAGCATGCTGTTTCAGCATTAATTTTGTAAACAGAAAAGATGTAAAAGAAGAGGACAACAAAGGCATGCAACTGCACCATACAGCTGGTTTTTCCTAGGTCAAATGGTACATACAGTACTTAAGTGAGCAAAGTAAAGATCAGGATATGGAGAATTGTATGCAGTTTCTCAGGTACCCTTCTGCTTTTAAGAAACTCCTAAAAGTAGCCACACATTTATATCAGATTAAAGGCAATACAGAATAATAAGGCATGGATGAGGTGCTCTAAACAACAAACTGGAGCAAACACAATAGATATGCAAGATTACAAAAATCCAAATAGATGAAAATCACAATAGCTATGGCAATTTGTCAGTGTACAGCTCATATCATCATTGAAAATTCAGTATGTTACTATTTGAAAGGACATGCAGGTGAAATAACAAGGATCAATTTCATGGTTAGGCCAACCACTATTATGACCCATATGACTTGCAAACAAGATGGAGAGCTACATGGATGGACAAAGACAAAGAATGTCTGCTACAAGATAGCACCCCCGCTATCTTACTCATCATATACAAATAGCTGAAAATAAATAGTAGGGACCTTTACTACTAAGAGCGAAGTTAGATCCATGATTTGTAGGATCCATCTGGACGTGTGTTGTATTCAAAGAAAATTCATCTAACCATCCATAATTGGGCATGTGGTAATTTAAACAGTTTTCATATAACACGACAATGCTAGATTTAGATGCTCTTTTTAATCACCTTTACTCATTGTGCACCAACCCAAACTAGCACCCACACTAGTTGAACACACTAGAAATACAATTTAAAATCATGATATCTAGATATAGCCAATATATTTTTCTCAGTGCATACAAAGAGTGTGGGGACTTGAGGTTTCCTTATTTAGCAGAGGAAACAAAGGCATCAAACCTGCAGGGGAAAACAACCAGAGAAATTAAGAGAATAAAAATGGCAGGTTGCTACTTAGAAACATGAGCACAGCTAGGCTAAGTTTTGACCATTAAACATTATTAGCTAGTGCTGGGGCGACCATTGTTGTGACTAATCCATGATGCACATATTTTTTTGGATTCAAACAATGACGGGGTTTGGCCTGCTGCACAAAAGTAACATCAGAGAATTTTTCAATTTTTAATATAAAATATATGATATAGCAAAATGGAAATTCATCTTGATCCAGTATGTACACAAATGGTAGGGATGTAAATACAGCCAATGTTCTCTCTAACTACAATCTTGCAAAGGATTGATTTCCCCAACATTCATTGCTATTACTTCCTTGAAGCACTTGTTTGACCGAATTTGCTTGCCATGCTCAAACTAATTTGGTTGCCATGTTCACTCCAAGATGTTTGCTCATACCCATCTCTCGATAATTCTTAAATGAGACAAAAGAGGGGATAATGCAAGACCTTCATTTACATCAAAAGTCCCAAGAAATTATAATCTGGATTCCCTTCTTACACTAACCCTAGTTCTTCAGCACTATCAATTGAAAACGAGTTACCAAGGAAAACTGTGCTCAGCCACTAAGAGATTGCGACGAACTCGCTTGCCGGCTGCCATGACCGAAACAGCCAAACAGATTCCTAAATACACGGCGAATCCGACCTTCACCGCCATCCACTTGCCTCTCTCCCTCTGGCCATGTCACCCTCCTCGGGCCGACCCCGTTACTGAAGCCCCCATCCAGCTCGGTGTAGACGACCGGGAGCTGCTCTCTGGGCCCGCCGGCGAACCTCCCTACGGCAAATCCACCGCGTGGAAGTCGCCAGATAGTGAGCCCCGCATCCGCCTCCGCATCTGGGGTGGCCGCGGCCGGAAGCTCTTGGCGGCAAACGGGGCACGAGTTGCGGAGGGAGAGCCAGGGCAAGATGCAGTCTTGGTGGTAGACATGCTTGCACGGCATCTCCCGCCCGGCGGCGCCGGGCTCAAAGGCCTCCTGGCAGACCGCGCAGTGGGCCCCGCCTCCGGCGATCGTCACAGATGGCATGGACTCCACCGCAGCCTTCGACGCCGGGGGCCGCGGCGCCGCCGCCTCCCGCGAGAACTGGTCCAGCAGGCGGTGGAAGCCGGACCCCATGAGGAGGTGCTGGACGTCGCCGGGCAGCGGCCGCAGCCCGTCGCCCGCGCCGTCGTCATAGTAGAGCTCGAACCCGGACAGCGATCCGCCCCGGAGCACGATGACCGGGTTCATCGTCCCGCGCCGGCCGCTCCCGCCGCCGCCCCGCGGCGGCGGCTGCGGGAACTGCTCCAGGAAGCCGCCGTCGCACTCCGGGCAGACGACGGTGGCCGGAGACACCCTCACGAAGCGGCTGCAGCGGTAGCACCAGTACGACACCGGGGACGACTCCATCCCCGCAATCGAAGCCCCCCGACCCTCCGACCAAAATCGAGCCGGAAAACTTGCAGACTCACTCCAGCCGCAGATCGAAGACGACGGCCGGCCTCAGATCCAAGAAATTTCCGGGGGCGAGGCGCCGAAATCCCCAAATCGAACTCCGCCGGATTCGATTCGGGGGCTTTCGGGGAGCGGAGACGAGGAGGTGGGGAGGGGAATTGCGGGGTGGGTGAGTGGGTGGGGCGGTTTTATGTGGGACGCCGTCCGGCGGGGCGGTGACGTCCCGGGTGACGGCGACTGCACGTGGAGCGTGGCGATTGGGAAAGGCACACGCCGTTAGCTAGCGGCCGGGGGTGACGTTGACCGGTCAGCCGGCCGTGGAAGGTCAAAGGGGAAGGCCGCCCGGGATGGATGGATCGGCGGCGCCCGGGCGGGTTTAGCAAACCGCCGCGTGGATGGAAGAAGGGTGGGCGGTTTTGACTTGCGCGGTAAAAGGCGACAGGTTTAAATTGATTGAGGTTTTGGTTTGACGCTGGCCACCAGTTTGGAAACAGCACTTCTGAGTTCTGCAGCTGCATGCTCCTACTAAACATGGCACAGTAAATAAATTTGTCATATTGCGGAGTATGAATTTATAGAGTAAATAAATTTGGCAAACTTGTTGACGCAACCCATCTAAACATGGCACAAACAACAAAGATGAACACTATCATGGCACTATTGAATTTTCTTTGCGTGTGAATTTACCGTTAGTTAAAAAAAGAAGCGTACATGGATTCTCGTTGTTTCATTTTCTCAACACTTTTCGAAAATTCCTATCTTACTTTTCAATATATTGTTGTACATGTACTTCACTTTTGCATCTGGGTGAAACGATTCCCAGTTATAGATGGCTCCGTGAATGGTCGCCGTTCTTCCAACAACTTCACTTTCAGTCACTTTCGAATCACCACTAGAGGCTCGTCGGTGACTACAGGGGTCAAAGGTCTCCTGCCGTTACCACCTCAATCACTTTCTGAATTATTACAGCGCTTTTGCCGGGTTAATAAACAAATAACCGCAGACAAATTGACCTTCACGTGTGCCTACAGGCCACATGTACAGGCACAAAATAGACAGATGCCAAAAGTCAGTAATGTTTGACATGTGCTGGAGTCCATGTCAGGGGAGTAGATCAGATCTACAGAACCAACAAAGAAACTTCATATGCTGTCATGCTCAATCAGACACGCTACATCACCCCTTGTCTGCTGAGTAATGAAAGAGAGCTGATGAGAAGCTTCCGGCCCATCCCTTGTGGTCTTGCCACGGCCTTTCTGCTATTCTAAAGTCTATGAACAGAGCAATTCAACACCAACAAAAAAAAATCACACACCGGTTATTTTTGTATAACCTTCGTTTATAAAAAAAACAAATGATATAAGACATTATCCTTACAGTCTAAAGGGTTGTTTTTGTATATCAAACATGGGAGGTTGTCCTGTACTGTACACAACATATCCATTAGCCATTACCAATCACCATATAATGCAATCCCTTTTCACAAAGGAACGGTCCATATTCCAGCAACAGACAGCGCTTTGCAATACAGGGCTCACAACTCACTTGGCACGTTTCACAAAGGAACGGTCAAGTTATTTTGCTCATCAAGAAGAATATTGAACGTAAAAATATAGCATCTATGGACCTACCAGAAGGTTTGAACAATTCTAAATATGAGGCTGGACACCGAAACATATCTGACATGTAGACTATGGCGCAGGACGGCGTAGTCTACGTAGAAAGACAGGAACTAGTCAAAGATTAGGAAATGTACTCTGTCACGGGCCTCAAACTAGGCTCTCCAAGGTTCATATTAGAGGATTTCCTGCATAAGACAAAACTTCAGAGACACAACAAGTCGATCATGAGCTACAATTAGTACTCAAAGAAGGAGCAACAAGACATACCTTATAGATCTCCTCAACTACAAAGAGAGTTCTCCTGTAAAGCGCAGCGGCTTAATGGTCGGAAACAGTCTCTTTGGCACGGCTTGAATGTCGCAGCATGATCATCGCCAGCCTTAGCCGCCGCCTCTGCTCTTCGAGTTGTTCTTGCGCCGGCAGGGTCCATCACAGCAACATGAGGCTCCGGATCATCTTCAATATTGATCACCTCCTCAATGACTGGCAACCTGTCTTGCACAGCGAGAGCAGCCGCCTTTTCAGCATCCATCACCGGCTCTAGTATCTGCAAACCATCAATGTCATCTTGAGTAGACACAGTGGTGATATTGGAATCGCCTACCGGACGCGGGAGGCACATCTTCTGCGGTGACGGATTTCTTCACGACCCATTTCGCAACAATGGACCGCTTCTTCTTTGGTGGCGGAGGAATTGCAGCTTCGAGCTCCTCATCAGCTGTGCGCTTCTTCGATTCAGAGGATGACCCGACCTTAGCAAATGGCTGGGCCTTGACTTCAAAATTCTCCGCAGCATCCGAACTGGTGCTGCTGAAGGTCTCGAGTACTTCCTCTTCCTCGTCATCACTCTCAGTGCTCTCCGCCATATGCACGCGAGGAGCAGCTTCACAAATATCTTCCGATCCGGGAGGAGGAGAAGCAGAGAAGTACAAGCTGACATCTTCCTGCAAAGAAAGTCAAGTTAGCACACCCAACAACTACAAAAATAAGTATTTGGAGGCTATGGCTACGGGTACTTACAGGCTTTGGCGGGTTGGCAGCGTTGAATTCCCGCACAATGGTGGGGATCTCGCCCACATTTTTGAACATCCGCTTCAAGCTCACCATAATCTCATCTATATTGAGCTCATCAGGTGAAAGTCTGGATGGATCATTGACTCCAGTATACTCATAGCCCCAGTGGCATCTCTATTGTAAGGGCTGGATTCTTCGCTTCATAAAGCTGAAGGCTACTCCAACTCCAGTGAGACCTTCTTGCTTTAGCTTGGCTATTCTATCAAGGAGTTCGGGTAGTTGGAGGCAATCCCCATGAGTTGGCTCATCCAGCCACCGGTTGTTCCAGGTGGGACGATGCCTTGTCAGTTTGGGTAGTTTGGGATCGTGGTTGCCAATGTAGCACTACTTCTCCTTCCACTCGGCATTGAAGTCTATCAATTCATACTCTAGATACAGGCTACTGAGTTTCTCCCGCATCTGGATACCGGCACCTCTGACTACTTGAGTATGATCCCTCATCGGTTGCGGCTTTACATAGAAAAATTTTCGGAATAACTGAAAGTTGGGGCGGATTCCCAGAAAAGCTTCGCAGAAGTGCACAAAAATAGCAGTATGGAGGATTCCATTGGGGTTCAGAGGAACCAGCTCCAACTTATAATAATCCAGAAGACCCCGGAAAAATCAGAAGTCTGTAAGTGCAAGACCGCGCTCGATGAAGTGAGCGAAAATTACTGTTTCATCAGGTATTCCTCCAATGGTCACGGATTGCCGTAGGAGGATCTCCAATTGATGAAGTCTTGATCTTGGAGCAGCTTGGCGGCCACAGACACCTTAATCTCCTCCTCTTTTAAGAATGACCGCTTCCAAGCGCAACTAGGAGTTGGCGGCGCAGTCTAATCCGTCTTCCCGTACTTGGGTGCCGGCAATTGTGGCTCCTTCTTGTCGGACCTCTTCTTCTTCTCACCCTCGACTTCTTTGGATGCATCAGCCTTCCTCACCATCCTTAATGTCACGAGCTTCTTCTGTCGCATACGCTCGGGGCCTCAGTGGTGGGGGGCGGCGGCGCTAGCGCTCGGAGATTGGGCAGCAGCAGCACTAGGGCTACAGTATGGAGGTCGGAAAAGCAAATGGCAAAGGTGAAACGAAAAGGGATAACTTCCTCCGCTATTTATCACCGTGGCACAGTAACAACGACGTGAATAAAGGAATATTCAGGTTTAACAGATCCGCAGATTTCACGGCACCTGATTAGTCGTTACCTCTATTCTCAGAAGAGATGAGATTTCCTTTCAGAGATAGTCACGTTGACCAGAGGTTGCCAAACTAGTTGGTAAAAGGCTCGGGGTTGTGTGTCATGTGTGCATCATAAAAAAAAATTTCTCTGGGTTTTAAGGAAAAGTGATGCAAATTACAGATCGACCCTTAGCCTGATTCTTTGATTCAAACTAAGCCTCGGGGGCTACTCCATATGGAGTGCGACTTTTGTCGCACTTCCACATAAAATTCAAGATTGAAGGACACGGGACTCAGTTAAATGAGGCTTGAGTACATTCTAGCAGCATGACAATTTTTTTTACATTTGAAGATTTAGCCAGACGAAGTACTCGAAGAGCACCAAGAACTAGTCGATGAAGTTAAAAAAAACTCGAAACTATTGCATTTAACTAAAAAGTACTCAAGGGCTTGTCGTACATACATCTATAAGCCCACGAGAAGGTTTGGACAATCCTAAATATGGGGTTGGACACCAAAACATATCTGACATGGAGATTATAGCGCAAGACGACGTAGTCTATGTGGAAAGACAGGACCTAGTCGAGGATTAGGAAAAATACTCGTAGTAATAAGAGTAGAACTCATTTAGTCGAATCTAACTAGTTTTCTTGTAACCAACCGACCTGTAACCCTGCCCTCGGCAATATAAGGTGAGACAGAGACCCCCTCCAAAGCAATTCAATCCAACCAACGCAAAGGACGTAGGGTATTATGCTATTCAGCGACCAGAACCTGTCTAAATCGTATGTCTGCGTTTACCTTCGAGTTCCTGATCTCGACGAGCCCCATTAACCAAAGCACTACCTCGAGCACTCCCCTCGGTAGGTTGCCGGGTCTAAACACCAACAGATGTAGCTTCCAAAAGTCAATGCCTAACCAGTCCAAATCCAACCTACTTCAGCATGAAGCAACAAAGAAAATATAAGATTTCAGTTTCAAAGTTGAAAGTGCATAATTCAACAATTCAGGCGGATTTGATGCTTCATACTTCAATCTTAAATTCAACCAAAGCGGCACAGGGTTTGAGAAAATCACAAACTGTTGATACACCCCAACACCGGTAACACACACTAGCAAATTTTGGCATGAAAGGAATCGTGTACACCCCAGGAAAACACAAACTGAGTAAAACATGTTAGTACTTCTTGATTTGTATTGAAGTACAACATGTTGGCAAATGCAATTGAGGTGACATATAAAATTTATGAAGCATCTGTTGTACAATAACTTTTACACAAACCAGAATAAATGAGAAGAAATGGGGTTAACTTGAACAGAGCTAACAGAAGCAAGCAGCTAACCAGTCTTCCAATGACAAAATATCTGAGAAAAGCACACACTGAAGACTCATCTGCATCCGAAGAGCATAACCTGTATAAAAGTAAATGCAATGGACAGAGGAGTCAAGACTTAAGTATGCAGTATGATCTATGTGGTAGATACATAGTAAAGGTGATCGGCTGTATGGTCAGGCTTCAGATAAGGAACAGCAACATGACAATGTCGACCATTGTAGAGGGAGTATGGTTCACTAACAAAGGGAGGAGCCAATTGCTCTAACTACTAATTAAGGCAACAACTATTCATGAAAAATCTACAAAAATTCTTGACTCATCAGCTCGATGTGGAAGGCCTAAAAATTTGAAATATTCTGTCAGCCTATCCTCCTGCATAGTGAAAGACAGAAAGAAACGAGAGAAGAGAAAATGTAGAAAAGGAAGTGTTCATGTCAGGAGTACAGCTAGACATCTGTATGAAGTGGCTAAAAATTTGACTCGAGAGTAAACTGCATCATAGTCTCATTTATGTAAAACTGGAATTGTTTGATTTAAACTTCCAAGGTGGGTGCAATTAGTCAATTGAACTTGAGAATCACTTATTTAGGCCATTGATCTAGTTTAAGTGGTGTGTTCTAGGTCTAATTTCTATAGTCTCACACCTCAACACACATGAGCCGCTAACTAAGATGTTGTCTGACAGAAGGCAAAACTAAATATGAACACACCCTGGATGACTAGCTATCAAACTATCTTGGATTAGTCTCTATGATAGTAGTACATGAAAGCTGTCTGCCTGGGGCATTGCGAGAAGAACTTCAGCAGAGGTATGCAAAGACTCTTCATGAGGTTCGAAATGGTAGCCATGTGGTAGAATATCTATGAAGTACCAGCAAGGTGAATTCAACTAGAATATGCATATCTCTACAGGAATCATCACTTCCTCCGAGTGACATGAGCATACCTGCGCTATCTTCTTCAGATTACCTTCTATAGTCCCATCCAAGCATATTCTACAGGACCAATTGAGTCGTGTCCTTAAGGCATTCGCCTTTCCAAATTCAAGTCTTTATCACTTTCACTTGCAATTTATTTTAAGTGTGGCGCAATTCACACTTGATATAATATGTTGGAAGCATTCCACACTTTTATAAATGGAACATTCCTAGAACTAGTTGTACGGTAATTTTGTTTAGCATGTCCCGCAGCTGAACTGATCACATCTAACCTAAGTGCAAACTGCAGAGGGAAGCAAAACCTCACGCGATACTAAATATGCAATGTTGCATACACTGTCACAGCTATTACAAGAAGCTAAGGCGGAAGAGAAGAGCAATTGCTCACATTGGGGTGGCAGACAAACGAGAGGCAGGAATCAATAATTTCTCCTCTTCTTCCTGGACTTGGCCCTCTTCTGCCTGGCCTCCTCTTTCTGCTTCTCGGCCTCCTCCTTCTCAAACTTCTCCTTTTCCCTCTTCTGTAAGAAGTCCTGCACCGCCAGGTAGATCACCTGCATTGCACAAAGAATCGAGAGCCAGCCAAAAACACAGCCTGGCGAGATCAGCATCGACCATCCCATGATCCAACACCACACCGGCTCGCAAAACGACCAACAATTATTCGCCACTCATGGAGGCCCAGGCACGCACACCGAGGGTGAGGATGGAGAGGCCGACGAACGCGACCGTCAGCAGCACGGACACCACCGTGGCGGTGACGCTGTCGTCGTCGGCCGCCACCCTCATCGCGGCCTCCGCCTCCTCCAGGGGCAACTCCGCGTCGCCGGCCACGGCCGCAGCAGCTGGGCGCCCGCGCCGCAGCCGCAACCTCGCGAGGCGCAGAGGCCTCGAAGCCCCTCCACCCTCCGCATTCCTAGCAGCGCGCCTCAGCGGGAGCGGCCTCCGCGGCGCGAGGGGCAGAACTGAGAGCGAGCTCGCTGCCGCTGCCGCCATTATCCCGTCCCTCGCGCCCGTGAAGCGAATGAACGGTCGAAACGAACGGCCGAAAGGGAGAGATGGAAAAAAGGCCTGGGCCGTATCAGAAAACCTAGGCGGGCCAACCCCGGGGCAGCACAATAAGGGCCGTTTCGGCCCACTGAGCTTCCGCGCCTGGGTCCGAACAGCCGAGTGAATTCCAGAGAGATCCGTCCCTATCCCCAACCTTCCTCCTCCAACACCACCGTGATGTGACGCATTCGGCGTTTGTTTGGCGTTTTGGCTCGTCATCCCTGACCTGCCTGTTCTATCCAGAACCGGAAATATCTCGCATCGCCGCGAACGAACGCACACGACACGAGGGAGACGCACGCACGCATCACCGGCTTCGGGAACCGCAGAGAGCAACCGCACCGGACGCGCGGTGGTTTGGTTTCGCCGGCAGCGCCGTGGGATCAGGGAGGATTGAAAGAGGAGGACGGGATGGCGGGGGATAGGCTGAGCTGGGCGGGGCTGCTGAAATGGAGCCTCTCCTACGTCGACGGGGCCGGGCCGTCCCGCACCATCAGGTAAGGGGGATGTTCGATTGCTGGTGGGAAGGCGGCTTGTGTCTTTCTTCCGGATGTGGCCTGTGGCTGAAGCGCGTGTTGGTTTTTGGTGGCGCCGATCAACAGCGAGGAGGAGCGGCGGTGGCTGGCGGAGGCGGTGGAGCGGCACATGATGGTGGACGTGGTGAGCCGGATGCGGGAGATCGCGCTGCTCATGAGCACGCCGCCTGCCGTCCTGGAGGCGCAGGGCATCACCCACGACGATATCGAAGGTATGGGCTCCAATTACCAGTTGCGGCATTGCACGCTGCATTTCCCTTATCTCCTGCTGGGATTCGCTGAGCACGTATGCTAGTGTTGGTTGGTGTCGATTTCAGCGGTCAAATTTTAGGTTGGATGATGCGTTTCTGTTAAAGGGTGATAGATATGGAATGGAATCAGTCAGCCTTTTTTTTCTTTAGGCAGCTTGCAGCTTAGATAGGCAATTCAGATCCTAAATTGGAGCACACTGTAACGAATAGGTAATTTTACTTTAGGGAGCATATATTAAGGAATGATTCCCCCTCTGAAAAGAAAACAAAAGAAAAAAAAAAGTTTACAATGTCTTTCTGTTGTTCGACTTTGAATATTCTGTGGTTCGATTAGATACCAAATACCTCTGCTATTCCCAGTTCCACCATTTTTAGGTCGGTAGAGATATGTTCCTATGCGCCTTTATGATGTACTTCTAATATTATGTTTTAATAGAATCGCATGTCTGACTTAGTATCTGATAGCATTTCTCCCTTTATAGGCATGTTTTAATAGAATGACTGATTTAGTATCTCATGGCATTTCTCATACCTCATTGATACTAATCCATGTGCTTTGAAAATCGCAGGTCTGTTGAGTGAGCTGCAGGTACATGTTGAGTCTATCGACATGGCAAATGGTATGTCCCAGGTTCATGTTTAATTTTTTCCATGTCTTGTTATCGTTTCAGGTGTTCACAAAATCACATGTTTTGTATCTTATTTTGCAACTAGCTTCTGTTTTTATGGTAATAATCTTTGTATAGCCCCACCCTGACTTAAATATGGCTCCAATTGTGGTATATAACATGGTGCCTCCTTTGTGGGATTCTTGAGGGCCCTTGATGTGGATGGCTCATTGTGACCATATCTTTGCACATTATTCTACCCATCATTTGACCCAAAATTCCTCGGGAGCTGTCTGATATTTAATGTGTCAGTTGGTAATTGCTGCATGTTATAAGGTTTATGAATGTTGCACTTATTCACACATAACTCAAATTTATCTGCTTTTAAGTGAAATCTACAATTCCATCTGTAGGAGACCATGGTAGCACTTGGAGGCATGCATTACTGGTGTCAAACTGAATACATTCACATCATTGGATGATTCAATGGCATTAGTAGTTTCTGTTGAGGTGGCTAAACAAATGGATGGAGGCAACTATAGTGGTTTTTTTGGCAATAGAATATTGCTGTTCAGGTGAATTCTCAGCTTCCCCTTTCAATATGCTAGCATACAAAATTTCAAGGGGAGCTGATCCGTTAGGAAAAAAAAGTTGACTGGATGTTGAACTAACTGTTTACAATGAAGCAATAATATCCATTGACCTAATTGAAAATGTTCTTTATGTGAAACTGTGGATTTTTATGCTAATTTATTTGTTATTTACACGGTTATTTTGTTTTTCCTCTCTGCTGTGTTATAGATTTGCACTCTGTTGGTGGGTTGGTTCCAGTTATCAAGTTCCTCAGAAATTCTGACGCCCGTATCCGAGCAAAAGCAGCTGATGTGGTGACAACAGTTGTTCAGAACAATCCAACCAGCCAGCAGTTGGTCATGGAAGCTAGTGGTTTTGAGCCCCTCTTGTCCAATTTCAGATCAGATCCTGACCTTACTGCCCGCATAAAAGCTCTTGGTGCTCTATCTTGTAAGTATTTTGTCCGCATTTTTAGATGGTAAGGGTATATTTTATCATAAATTGCCTTGTCTGATGGTGTTCTTATTTATTATTCAGCCTTGATACGAAACAACAGACCAGGAGTTGCTGCATTTCGTTTAGCCAATGGATATACAGGACTAAGAGATGCATTGAATTCAGAGAGTGCAAGATTTCAGAGGTAACATAATTGATATGAGATTGTTAGTGCTGTTTTTTGGGTAAATGCCTTGCTAAATGTTCTTTCTAAGATGTTTTTCCCTATTTGGCAGGAAAGCATTGAGTCTGACTCACTATCTGCTCAGCGAAAGCCATTCAGATTGCTCAGTATTTGCGCAGCTAGGTTTCCCCCACCTTATGATGCGCTTGGCATCCAGTAATGACTCTGGTGTTAGAGAAGCAGCATTAGGGGGCTTGCTTGAGCTTGCAAGGGACATGACACTGGGAAATAGGAGTCTACTAGCAGAGCATGACAGGTTACGACGGCTTCTCCGGGGACGCGTAGAAAGCATAAGGAGGATGACTCCTGAAGATCTGGATGCTGCACGGGAAGAGAGGCAGCTCGTTGACTCATTGTGGATCGCCTGCTACAATGAACCGTCCATGCTCCGGAATGAAGGGCTCCTTGTTCTGCCTGGGGAGGAATCTTTCGAGCAACCTCCTGATGTGGCTGGTAGATTCTTCGAGCCAATGCGCCAAGCTTCTGCAAGGAGGGCACCCCCTGTTGAGAGAACAGGCTCAGGAGATGAAGCTGGGGGTGGAATGATTTTGCTTTTAGGCCCAGCACCAGATGGTGGATCAAACTTCCAGAGTCATTGATCGTTCTGGAGGTAGACCATGCATGACACCATGAGAGAGGAAGCTGTGGGATCGTGCTACTGCCTTGTACTTATAAGTGCTTCGGGTGTTATGTAACTAGGGATTGGTACGTAAATAATATCCTGTTCTGAAATAACTAAATACCATAATGCTGCTTATGCTTGTATAGTAACTCCCAGTTACGCTGTGATTAAGTAGTTATAAATATTCCGTGTCTAAACGTTGAGTAAATAGTGTGAATGATAAACATTTCTGCTAATTTCAGTAGTCTGCACAAGCATTTTTTTTATACTCGTGGTAGCATCCAATACATCCATATGTAGGAAGGGGGATTAGATGAGGTTAACATGAATGTTACCTTCCTGCGCATTTGCTTCTGCAATTCTGGGGAACCGTGAATCCATGATCAATCAATTCTGTAGGAAGGGAGATTAGATGGTTAACTAGATGGTGTTAACCCTCATGCCCGTCTTCTGCAATCCTGAGGAACCGCGAATAATCAACAGTGGATCCATGATCAATCAATTCTGTTCTTTTCTGATGCCAGAGGAATGATTACGCCCTCGCCTATGGAGGCTCTAGCCAGCTGCAGCCGTCGAGCTTCTTCATTCGCCGTCTCTTTGCCAACCTCTTCGTCTTCAGGACATCATCCTGTCTGCCTGCGCTCGCCAGCGCGTCTGAGTAAAGCAGGCAATTAGCTGCATTAGCCGGTTCGACGGTCAGCAGGCGGGACGCTGCCAGCTCGGCAAGCTTGACGTCGCCATGGCTCCGACATGCCCCCAGCAACGCCCCCCAGACGAAGCAGTCGGGCTCCAGGGGCATGGCTTTGATGAAATCATACGCCTCGGCGAGCTTGCCGGCTCGGCCAAGCAGATGCACCATGCAGGCGTAGTGCTCCAGCCTCGGCTCAATGTCATGCTCTTCCTTCATGGCGCGGTACAGGCCCTTCCCGAGCTCCACCATGCCGCAATAGCTGCAAGCCGTTAGAACGGCGGTGAACGTCAGGTGGACCGGCCTTGCTCCGTCACGCAGCATCCGGTCGAAGAGGCCGATGGCTTCTTGGCAGTGGCCGGAATTCGCGAGGCCGAAAATCATGGAGTTCCATGTCACCGTGCTTCTCTCCGTCATATTGTCGAACAGCCGGTGCGCCTCGAGCACGAGCCCGCACTTAGCGTACATGTCGACCAGAGCGCTACTTACTGTGAGGTCTTGCTCGATGCCGGCCACGATGGCGTAGGCGTGGACTTCCTTACCACGCTTCACGTCGGCGACATTGGCGAAGGCAGGCAGGATGCTGGCAATCGTGGCCGAGCCTGGCAGGACGCGGGTGCCGGTGGACACCATTCTCCGGAACAGTGTGCGCGCCCTGTCGTAATGGAAGTTCAGCACCGACCCGGAGACAAGTGATGTCCAGGTGACCACGTCGGGCCGGAACCCGTCGTCTTGCATGGCCCGGACCAAGTCCTCGGCCATGTGGTCGTCGCCGGCCAGAGCGAAACCGGACATGACGGCGTTCCATGTAACCAGGTCGGGGCGCAGGCCCTGGCCTCTCATCTTGATGGTCAGGGCCAGCGCGCGCTCCGGGAGGCCGTGGCGCGCGTATCCCGCGAGCAGCGCGTTCCAGGCGACGAGGTCGTCTCTGCGAGGCATTTCGTCGAACACCCTGCGGGCGCTGGCGACGAGGCCGCACTTGGCGTACATGTCGAGGAGCGCTGTGGAGACGACGGCGTCGGAGGAGAGGGACGGGAACCGGGTGAGGAGGAGCGCGTGGATGAGGCGACCGGAGGAGGCATTCCCGAGGCGCGCGCAGGCGCGGAGCGCCGTGGGAACGGCCGCGGGGTGCGGATCCACCGCGCCGCGGTCGCCGGATTGGAGGCTGGTGAAGAAGAGGTGGAGGACGCGGCTGTGGTGGCCTTGCCAGGAAGCACTCGTCAGCTGCTTCATCCATGAGCTGCTGGATGTTGCGCCTGCGTTCATGAGCTCTACGTCCGTTCAGGTTCTCATCCATGGAATTCGAACGGGAAAATGCAAGCCGATCGAAGTGACGTCCCTCTTGTTAATGGTACTATAAGATAAGTAATTAACTTCGTAAACAGGTGACGACTCTAATGTTCCAGTAATATTGATATCTGCTGTAATTTCTTGAATTCGCCCCGCAGCTTTAAGAACTTTCACAGGTAAACTTTAATTAGCAACCAAATCAACATATAAACTTATTTCCGAGATTATCTAAAATACACTATCAAAAGCTCTACAAAATAATCATACTTAAAACTATGCAACACAAATCTTGTCCGTTTTGAATTTGAATTTGAAGCCAGTATTCAAGTCTGGTTTAGGGGGAAAAAACAAGCCGCAGACGAATGACAACATTCAGATCCAAGGCATCGTCATGACTCATGACAAGTTAGAGCTTCGCTACAATACACAATATGAGAATGGAACAAAACTGTAATACTAACCAACTGAACAAATGGTAGATGGTGAAACGACTTGACAATTTTTAACAGAAGCGATGCCAACACAATTGACGGTCAAAACAGGAGACATGGCCAAATTTGTGAACATTCATATTCCTTTATGAGCTCCAAGCCCCGAAAGACCTGACCTTACATCCTACATTAAAATAAAAAACTCAACTCACACTAGTTATCACTCTTCCTCAGGGAATAACAAAGCTTCATTATTTCAGCAGAGCTTTAATGCCATTTGAATCCTACCACAGCCCACAAGCATCACTCTTCAGGTTTCAGCTGTGTTAAAACAGCGCCGCGTCGAAAATATGTGCCTTCCCAAGTGGTGGAATGAAGTGCACTCAAAATCTCTCACCAAATCTGAAGAAAATGGTCCCTGTACCAGCATTGTGATCTACAATGTACTCTCCTCTTACCAACCCAAGCTTGACGCCAACACCATATGAAGATCCATGACCAACACGTCTGAAGAATTCTGTAGGGTTCCCTTTCACATCCTTAGAACTCCCAAGGTCAGTGCCATGTTCAGCAAATGCATACACATGGGTGTTCCTTACAGGGATGCGCAACTCAGTAGCAAGCTGCATAGATAACAGACACATAAACTTTAGTTACCATATAACACTGTGATGCCATGGTGTCAATTACAGGTACAAGTTCAGAAGCAGTGAATCAGTACATATGTACGGCAACAATATATTTATTGGTGATGAGAATGATGCATGATATTGAAATCTGAGAATTCCATGATAATGCATACCTCAAGAATATTCCTAGAAGCACCTAGTTCACCGTTACTAAAGCCCCTAACAGAGTAAGGACCTCCGAGTGCAAATGCATCATAGCTTGGCAAATCTCCCACACAACCAGCATAATGACCATGAAGAACCAAAACAGCTGGTAGTGGCTTGCCAGCACCTTTCTCTTGATTATTTAAATTGATGAACTTTGTCATAGTAAGCTGATGACGGTTGAAGAATGGGTTTTTGCTTCCGATGCCAAGACCTTGGTCCAACTGCAACCAAGGAAACTTTATTCAGTCTATGTATTTTACCATAGGAAACTCTAGTATAACAGCATGGAGCCATTAAATAAGAACCAGTGCAAGTTCAACATAGAAGTTTGAAAACAATTAGACCACTGAGCCAAAAAAAAAATGAAGATAAACAACATATAATCATAAGTTTTACTGAATGGTTTGGTGCACTGTGCCAAGCCTTGAACTGAAAACAATACTTAATCAAAAGATTATACTCCCCCGTTTCAAATTATAGGTCGTTTTGGATTTTCTAAATACATAGTTTTTGCTATGTATCTAGACATGACCTATATCTAGATGCATAGCAAAAACTATGTATCTAGAAAAGCCTAAAATGACCTACAATTTGGGATGGAGGGACTAACAAAGAGGGTCTGCCATGTCCCTTTTCAAGTAATTAAATAGAAATGAGTCTTATCTTAAAGAGTCTTATTTAGAGCCACAAGGAAAACGCTTGAGCCTCAAAGGCTTACTTTAATGTGTGTCCTTGAAACCACGAGGGTACAGATAGCTTACCTGGAAAATGTATCTGTCTCCAATAACTGCACCATTTACAAACTCAGTATTGTCTCGAGTTATATTGGCCTGTAGGAATGCCATTCGATCAACTCCAGTACCACTAAGGGTTGTGGGAGGCCCATCCATGCTCAAACCACCACTAGGCATTGCTCGAGAACCATGGGTACAGATACTATTAGTTTCATCGCGTGTTGTAATCTCTTCAACCACAAGGCCATATGTGAATTTGCTTTGCCTCGTGAAGCTCTGAGAATCCAAATAGTATTTTAATTATGTTACAAATATTTCTTGAATAGGACTGTTCATAAAATTAAGCAAACATAATGTTGTGCAAACCTCAGTTATGTTGGCTTTAAATCCAACTCTATCAATCCAAACAGGTGGAGCTTCATCCATGTTGGGACCAGCAACAAAGACAGGACTCAGTTTCCTGGTGTTGAAGCAGCTAGTTTTGAATGTGCGGTTCTTACTACGATCGTCCACACCATCCAAATAAGGATGGACATACTCAAGCTTGAATGAAAGATCATCCTAAAGGTTAAAGAAAAAAAAAACATAGATAAGTTCACAATGTAAAAAATATAAGCGCGTTGCTGCCAAAAAAAAAGTAGAAAACACACAAGAAGACACTTAGACAGATGTTAGTCTATCCAAGTACATATAGAAAACATCACCAACAAACACAGCAGTATCTTAATGATGCTAACAAAGTAGCAATGACACATCGACTTTTTGTCAGAAAAATGCATCGCTTGCCAGTATGCTAAACTCCCATCATAATGGAATATATTAAGGCCCATAATACTTAAATATATTTCAACAGAAAAGCACTGAAGTTTCAGACTTCTGAATGACAAAAGTGTATGGTTTTTGGACATGAACTTGTAAACAATGACACATGCGCTTTCAATATGACAGTCTAATATAAGATCAAGAATGCCACAATGAACTAGCTCATTGTTAAACACATTCCTTTTACAAGTAGAATAGTAGATAGAACCAAGTGACCAAGGTAGCAGAAACCAAAAGCAGGGAAACAACAAAGTTCACAGAAGAAAGTTGATTGCCAACCAACCTGAGGGTTCAGCAGGTTACTGGATGTAACAGAACCAACAATTGACCTGTTTAGGCCATAGATGTTCCGGTGCTCAAATGACACAGTTCCTCCTGGTTGAATGGATGCCTGAAAGAAAGTAGCCATAGAAGGATATAAGGTTCACAGCACAATTAACAACAAGAGGTATTTTATTCAAATAGCTGTTGTCAAGATTTTATATATAAGATTCCAGAAGGAACAGATTATTGCAGATCAATAGGTACATTACCAAAGTTGGTCTGCCTTCACGACCAGGTACGATACTCCATTCTGTGCTTACTTCAGCTGACTTGGGTTCCAGTTCCTTAAGCTTAATTTCAACTACTATACCCCCTTCCTTTGTCTCATCAGGCCGTGGGTTCACTTCTATATTGGAAAACAAAGCAAGTGAATTTATGTTCTTCAGAGCTTGTTTCCCTGCTCCAATGTTAAAGATGTGGCCTGGTCGAAGCTGTATAAGATAAGTAGAGGTATTAGAGGTTGAATAATGGAAGTCGCAAACACGCTAGGAGAAAATTCATGTCAGAACAATGAGAATTGCAGAATCAAAATTAAACATGTTGCACGTCAAACATCATCAGGGTAAGCACAAGATTTGTCCTTTTCTTCAAGACCAGCAGCAGCAAACCGAATGACTAACAACAAGTGTAAGTAAGTTTGCATGCTACAGGATATTTTAATTATAAATCTGCATTAACCTTCCTAGAGGGCTGCTCATAAATGAGTTACATTGGTCAAAATAGAATGTTGCAAGCATTACCAAAAGCTAAGCATTGTAACAAGCTTAGTGATGGTTGTAACCGATATACCTGTTGCGGCAGCTCTCGGTCTATGATAGGAAGCTGGGTATTCCCTTCAACAATATTTCCAAGCTTATCCTGAAACTGGTACTCCACCTTGGTGATGTCACCTTCAACCACCTCACACACAACCTCATTGGTGTTAAGGTTTCCAAAGTTAACCACCTGGGCGCATACGAAACCCTCATTGTGGTACCACTTCTGGACATGGTCCCTGATCTTCTGCAGCATCCTGGCACTCACCTTCTCCTGCTTCTTCATCATTCCCAGTACCTCCCCGCGTACATTTTCCGGTAAGATGCAGGGCTTTGCACCTCGGACACGCTGCTGGTAATCACGTTCCTGCTTGCGGAGGTAATCCATCTTCTCCCTCTCTGTCATATCCTGGTCGAAATCAACCTGCCCCCCTTGCGACATGAGCCCCACATTGATGCACTTGAACTGCTTTGCAGCACTCCACACACTCTCCACAAAGGAGACAGTGAGACCAATGGTGTTATCTGGCTTGGGCTTCACCTCCAGATCAACCCGCTCGAACATGCCACAGGAGACGAGTGTCTCAAGCTCCTTCAGCAGCTGCGACTTGGTGTACACACCACCGGGCTGCAGGGTCACCATTTCGAAGAAGGAATCCTCTGGCCCCGTGTAGGCGCCGCCCCCACTCGCAGCACGGTCGAAGAACTTGAGCTCGGACAACTTGTACCTCTTCAGCCCGCTCAGCTTCGTGAGCGGCACCGTCATGTTGACGGGGAGCCCGTGGGCGTCCCAATCCCCCGACGACTTGTCGTCCGCGTTCGCCGCGCCGACGGAGAATAAGCTGGACCAGAAGCCCCCACCGCCGCCGCCGGCACCACCGCCCCCGGCGCCCCATCCGCCGCCTCCACCGCCCCCGCCGCCGAAGAGGCCCCCGGCGCCGCCACCGAACCCGCCAAACGAACCGAGGAGGAAGGCCGCGCCAGACGAGGCGATGAAGAAGGCGGCGCCGGTCTTAGCGGCCTCGGAGAAGAGGGTAAACACCGCGGGGAGCTCGATTCTGGGCTCGGCGGGGACCGGGTCGCCGCCGTGCTGCGCGCCGGTCGAAGCGGCGGCGCGTATGGCGGAGGAGGAGGCGCCTCCCCGCCACGGATGAGCGGCGGATTCGTACCTGGCGGACGAGATGGATAAGGCTTGCCCCGCGTGGGGCTGCCCCCATCCGCGCGAGGCCGCCGCGGCGGCAGGCACGGAGGAGGAGCGCCTCCCGCCGTGGCCGCGGGGGCCCGCGGGCGGGGAGCGCAGCGAGATGCCTTGGGAGGTTAGCGCCATTGCGGCGAGGTGGAGGTGTCGGCGTGGGGAGGAGAAGGCGGAGGAGGAAGAGGGGAGAGGGGGAGAGGTGCCTTCCTCGCCTGCCTAGCGCCTGGGTAAGGGTTTGGGTCTCCCCTATCTTTTGCCCCCAGTTTTCGAGTTTTCTGTTGAGGGTTTAGCCGCGGTGCGACGCGCCCTATGCTGCTGCTCTGCGTGGGCGCGGCGGCGTGGCGCCCCCGGCGGCTCGTGCTGGCGTGTTTACGAGTTCAGATTTGAGGGCTTTTTTTCCTTTTTTTTTCTTTCTTTTTTTGATTGAGTGTTGCTTTCTGTGTGCCTTTGTAGATCATCGCCAGAACAATCTTGGAAATCTTGCTCTCTTCTGATGGATGCCGTGACTTGGAAGAAATTTTCAGAGTGTGCTGTACAGTACAGATCAGGCTGTTCATCGGGGTAGGCGTGTGCGTGCTGTGTACATGACAGAAACTGATGGCTTTATCGTCTCTATGCTTTTACCGTGTTCTTTACTTATGGGAGGAATGCAGTTCTTGTATTGTTGCATACAAAAAATGTTCCAGCCTCTTTATACACGTACTATACACGAATGGATCAGACGCGTATACGTTAAATCCTTCAAAAAGACGGTGTACGTTTGCGATGCAGGCCGTGCCGTGTACCTGGCACGGGAACACGGCTACCAGCTCTCGGCCGGCTGCAGGTAGTGCTGCAGCGACTGCACCTTCTTCTTGGCCCGCAGCTTCCGGAACGCGCCCAGCTCGATCTGCCGGATCCGCTCCCGGCTCACCCCCATGAGCTGGCCGATGTCGTGCAGGGTCCTCGGCCGCCCGCCCTCGATGCCGAACCGGTACCGGAGCACCTGCTTCTCCCGCGGGCTCAGGCTGTCCAGCGCCTTGTCCACGTCCTTCTTCATCAGCCACCGGTGCAGCACCTCCTCCGCCGTCTCCGCGCTGGTGTCCGGCATGATCTCCTGCGGTGTCCATGAAGCGAGGTGATGCGAGGCGTTAGATTCAGGCGCCATTGTGTGTCAAGCCGTCAACCAGGTGCAACATGGAAGGACGAACGAACCTGGTATGTCACGTCCGTGCACCCGACCTTGCTGCTGAGGGACACGCTGTACCTTGGGAGGCTCATCGCGGCCTCCACTCGCCGGATTGGCATGCCGGTGTCCAGCGCGATCTCTTCGTTGCTGGGTAGCCGTTTCAGCTGACGGTGGAGCCGGCGCCGGCATTCCTTCACTCGGGAACTCGCTTCAGCCATGTGCGACTGCAGAACAGCATGAGAAATGTTGTGGGTACAGTGTAACATCAAAACTGAGCTGCGAGCAACGTCGACAAATTCAAGATGTTCAAAATGCAAGGAGGAATAAACACATACCGGCAGGCGAATTATATGGGTTTGTTCTAAAACAGACTTGCGTATTGCTTGCTTGATCCACCAGTGAGAATACGTGGAGAATCTGAAACCCTTCGAAGCATCAAACTTTTCGGCGCCTCTTATCAATCCTTGCATCCCTTCCTGCCACGGAGACACAGAGATGCGAATGTGAAATAGTACAAACAGAGCAACGTGTCACCTATTTCTCAACAAGCACATTACAGTACCTGAATAAGATCGGAAAAATCCATTCCAGGGCCTTCATGCTCTCTTGCAATTGAGATTACAAGCCTGACATTAGATTTCACCATCCTGTTTTTGCAGTAAACTCCGTAATTCAGGCGTTTCCGCAGAGTGTTCTCATCGGTTCCAGCTGCTGCTGCCCACTGGGAGAATGTCGGTTCGTCACCGTTATAGTGTGCGAGCTCCTTCTGGATAGCTTCCAGTTTCAGGAGGTCCTGCATACGTTCATTGCGCCAGGCATGATAGGTTAGCCTGATGGTATGGTAGCAACAGAACAACGGTAATTGGCAGAAACAGGTGATGAAAATAGTGCGTTGATTTCCTGATCAGTAGGAAAAAATTGTCAACGACAAACACCATGTTGATAATGCCACCAAGAAGAGCACACCAAACTATGGGGTACACAAATTTGCATCAAGCACGCGAGAATTTTTCACAAGCTATGATTCAGCAATCTAGGACTGATGAGCACATATGTGTTTGGTTATGACGCCACTAGAAAAAAGCGGAGTTGCAACACTCTACATTTCACTTTCAGAATTCAGAAGAACTTCAGAGTACAGAGCACAGGCAGGCTACAGGATGATACTACTGCAGATACGTTTTAATTTGTGTCTTAGGCCCCTAGGAGCTTCTAAAATTCCTGTCATATCGAATGTTTAGATCCTAGGAGTATTAAATATAGACTAATTATAAAACCAATTGCACATATGGAGGCTAATTTGCGAGACGGATCTATTAAACCTAATTAGTCAATGATTTGATAATATAGTGCTACAGTAAATATGTGCTAATGATGGACTAATTAGGCTTAATAGATTCGTCTGGGGAATTAGCCTCCATCTGTGTAATTAGTTTTATATTTAGCTCAGGTTTAGTCCTCCTAATTAGCCTCCGAATATTCGATGTGACATGAATTTAGTCCGGACTAAGATCCAAACACCCCTTTATTACCTGAATGCCTTCTGAGAACTCGACCTCTTGCTTTGCCGTCAGAAGCCTCGGGCCGGTCATCTTATAGAAGCAACCCAGAGGATTCCGGCAACCCTTCAACCGCTTCTTGCTCGAGGAGGACGCTCTGACGGGTTTCCCAATGCTCAAAAACTTAGCCGCCTTCATCGCCGCCCTCACCCTCCGAGCCCTTCTCTCGGACCGACGCGCCGACTTCACCGCTACGACGCCCTCAGTGCTCTCGCCGTCATCGTCACCATCCTCGGCCTCGTCGCTGAGAATGCTGCTGAACTCTTCGTCCTCCAGCAACTCGAGGCCGGCGCGCCTGGATGACTGCCACCCCACCTCGGTGCGGCGCAACTCTATTGCCAAGAAGCTGTCCTCCGTGTCATCTCGTGGAGAGAAGTCTGTCCGGTGGTCCTGATGCGCCATCCGGGCAACTTCTCCGGCGACCTCGGCCGCCGCTCGAGCCAGAGTGACGGCCTCCGCGGCCGCGGCCGCCACCATGGCCTCCTTGTTGAGAATCGCCTCACCGAAACCCCCCTGGTTGCGGCATTCGAAGGAAAGATGAGACGAACAATTCAGAAATGCCCCAGTCCGAGACTCCGAGCCGTATTGAAATTTGCAGCTACAGCTGGGCCAGACGAGACGGAGATAGACGTTACCGGAAGGGTTGGATGAGGAGAAGGCGGCGGCCCGACGGATAAGCACTCGAGGCGCTCTGCATCGACGACTGCGGTGGAGGACACGGAGCAGTTTACCCGACCGGGGCGGGAGCCTGCGCCGCCGGCGGGCTCCCTGAACACCGCCGCGCGGGTGGAAGGTGGACACTTGAACCGCGGCGGCGCGAGGAACGCCATCGATGGTGGTCCGTACAGGCCGCCTCTCAACAAATGCGCGTCGTGGTGTTCGCGGCCGAGCGGCGCATTCGTAACCCAGAAGCCAGCTCTCTCTTCTTTGCCGCGAGGCGGTGAAAGTGAACGCGTGGACGAGCAGGGGCGCGGTGAGGCTGCGGGGAAGGAGAGAAGCGGGAGGAGGCGGGACCGCGGGAGGAGGAAGCGCCGAAGCGGATAAGAGATGGTGGGGACGGGATCGTGCGGAAAAGAGAGCGGCCAGCCGGCCACCTCCACTCTCCACGGCCAGCCGGCCGCCGGCCACGTTGTGGGCCGGGCCGAGGAGGCCAGGCTGTGTGATCCGTCCGGCCTCAGTTGGAACATAAAGCGGCCCAGTAGAATAAATTTGAGTTTGAGATTAGAGGAGACAGGAGAGTAAATTCGAACCCCCAACCCATACTTTTAGTTATTTATTTAAAAAACCAGCAATTTTTTTTTCAAAAATAATTCCTTGGAACAATCAACTTGTACAATTTATACCGTTCAACTTGAACATAACTTCGGACGTTCCAGCTTTCTAATCTAATCAGGGCAGTCCCAATAGAAGAAACCAACCTAGTTTCCATAGTCTAGGATATTGTATCAAGAAATCATCATTCACAATGCAACTTTTTTATCTAGAGTCTAAATAAAAATCCAACCAATCATTCTCCCTTCTAGTACCAGATCCTCTGTGCATCATGTAAAGGAGCTCGAGTGATGGGTAGCAGCGGTGCAAGCGCAAAGGATCCTGCAGTAATTAAGAAGAAACTACTTGGGTCTCCCCAATGCAGAATCGCTGGTTTCTTGGCTCATTGGTGCGCGTGAGGACTTGGTTTCCTCTCTAAGAAATGGTTTCTCTCTCTCCATAATAAATCTACTGCCACATCAGCAAATTGCTTAGTTGGCATGATAATTAAGAGGGATAGAAACTATCATCAATGTTCCATTGGGACTGCCCTCACTACTATGTTCTTGCCTTCTTCATTCAGCGTTGGCATGCATCTCCCAAGGGCAGCCTCACGCTGTCGCGCAGGTACTTGTCCGCCAGGCGCCAGCTGCACCCTCTTGACGTTCTCCTGCTCGTCCACAACCAGCAACCTGCCCTACTCCATCAGCTTCCTCAGAGTCGCCATCGCCGGCTGGAACACAGGCAACCCTTCGGTCGAGTTCACGAGCTTCCGCCCGACGTTACGTCCACAGTTCCACACCGCAACCCACTTCCTGACGTCATCGTCGTAGACCCTTTGCCCTCAACGCGCCAAAGAAATCTGCACGCGCGCACAGCCACCTGAATTAGTACCCAACGCGGATAAAAATGCCGTCAAGAAGTTCGTAACGCACGCTAGATGCAGTGTACCGATGGGCTGGCCGGGGAAGGCATCGACGAGCCTGGCCACGTCGTCGCTGGGGACGCCGTCGGAGCGGAAGATGCCGGCGCAGACGACGCCGACGCGGTCGGCGCGCGTGGGCGCCCAGTAGAACTAGGATGGAGGAGGACATGTACCTAATTTAACTCTCTAACTTTCTTGTTCATCGACACGACATTGACGACGCATTGGCTCACTAACAGACGCGTTCCCAAGTTCTATGGAGTTGGTGTCGAGGGCGCAAAACTACTTTCGGAAGGAAAACGACGTGTTAAAGTATCGGTGAAGAAATTGAATAAAGCATTGGCAGTTTGGCACTTGTATCGATTAACATAATCCACCTTGCCCTGCAATCTACTCCATATTGCACTTCCCCCCAGTTGCCGTGAACCAACGCTTATCACTCATCGGTCGTACAATCCCAACAATTTCTAATTCGGCCAAGTTTTGACGTCCAAAACTTTCCACGCCGTCGGCACGTGACGTGACAGATGACATGTTTGGCATCTCGGCCAGGGGACAAATCCAGTCCGCAGTCACACATCCCAAGAAGATCTCCGATCCCAATCGGATCAGAGCCGCAGAACTGACCGCCCCGCCCGCTGCCCGCTGGCCTCTCGCTCGGAAACGGTTGCGGAAAGGGAGCGAGCGTTACACGCTAAACAAGGGAACCGCCGCACCGTTCGCTCCCCACCGTCCACGCCGCACCGCGTCTCCTCCAGACCCGGCCGCCCACTCGCCAGCGCGCCGCTCTTTATAGCCATCCACGCGCCCCGCATGCACGGAAAGTAGCCAAGCCCTTCACGCACAAGCCGGCCGGCAGGACCGATCGACCAGAGCGCGACCGATAGAGATAGGAGGGGATCGCTCGCGGCAATCCATCCGGCTGCGGATCGATGGAGATGAAGGTATCCGGCTCAGGCGAGCCGGTGCGGAGCGCGAGCGCGTCCGTCTCCAAGAAGCGGCCGCCGAGCAGGCTCCAGAAGCACGCGCCGGCGTCCTTGCAGCTGGAGCAGGGTGCTGCTGGTGCGGGGGCCGCGCCGGGGGCGGGGGCGTGGGGCGACGGGAGGGCGGCGATCCCGCTCCTGTCGCCGCTCGTCATGACGCCCACGATGCCGGTGTGGGAGGCGGACCAGGCGGGGGCCGCCTGGAGGGAGGGGGGAGCTGACCAGGCCGAGGAGAAGAGCGGCGGGGAGCAGCAGCTGCAGCATCACCGTGGCGCCGCCCGGCACGGCGGCAGCGGGGAGCGCCAGGCGCACGACGCGTCCCCCTCCCCCAGGCCGCCCGTGCCGGCGCCTGCGGGCGGCGGGGGATGGCGGCACCCGGCGCTTGCGACGCCGGTTGCGGAGCCGGCGTCCCTCGTGTCCTTCTTCCAGTCGCAGTGCGCGGTGGAGGTGCGCAACGCGCAGCAATGAGGGAAGGCGGTTGCTCAACCAGGCGACCAGGCCCGTGCGTTCAGGCAGGAGCCGCAGCGACGATGATCGATCTCTTTTGCGCAACTTGATTTCTGCGCTTCCCTGGCTTGCCTGTACAATGCTGTTGCAGCTCTTTGTGAATATTTCAACCCTCTGTCTTAGCGATGGCTTGATAATTGGTAACTGTGCACTAGCATGTCATTCGCCATTGTTGATGTGATGTAATAAGCACTGGCGTTCAGCTAAGGACACGTACAACGGCTGTTCCCAACCTACTCCTATGTATCGTAATGAGGGGATAGAACAATTCCATCGTCTCGACGACGCCGGCCGCGGCTCACGCTCCTATGTCATATCGCCGCCCCTTCTCTCCTGTTGCGACCAAGTGCGGCGTGGAGGCGACGGGGAAAAATAAAGCCTTCATGCATAATCCCAACCGTTACCATACAACTTGCGTTTGCCAAGGCCCAAGGTGCCGGTGAGCCACAAAGATCCCTAGGCTCCAGGGGCATCTTCATTCACTTCTTTCCCTCATCAGGTAGCTAGAAACACCTCCCCCACTCTCTCTCTCTCACTATATTATACAGTATTATCAGTTGTCACTTTTCTGGGCGTTTGGAAACCTGGGGTTAAACTTTAGTCCTGTCACATCTTCGGATACTAATTAGGAGGACTAAACATAAGCTAATTACAAAACTAATTGCAGAACCCCTAGGCTAAATCGCGAGACGAATCTGTTAAGCCTAATTAATCCATCATTAGTGAATGGTTACTATAGCACCACATTGTCAAATCATGGACTAATTAGGCTTAATAGATTCGTCTCGCGATTTAGCCTAGAGATTATGTAATTAGTTTTGTAATTAGTCTAGGTTTAATACTCCTAATTAGTGTCCAAACATTCGATGTGACGGGAGCTAAAATTTAGCCCCCTCCTCCCAAACACCCCTAGCAGCACTATGGTGGTATGATAGCTAGTCTTTTCAAGTCTATGCACCTTTCTTTGGACTCAAAAAAGCATTGAAAGGCTTGAGTGAGGGGTATAGACAACCCCAATCGCTAAAAATAGACGTTGCTCCAATGGTTACTTTTTTGTTATACGCTGGACAATTTGGCGTGTGGAACATTACAAGCACCAAACGATCCGACGTGCACATCTTCGAACAAGCCATTAAACACCATGAACAAGCCATAGAAATGTTGTGAAGATCTCTATATGATTATTCAGAAATATATGCCAATCACATCAAAGTTTGTGGAAAAAGTTCAATTCTTCCTCTTTATGTTTTGACTTTGGTGGCTTCTCTCTTATTGCATCCATTAGAGCTAACCTTGTAAATCTTGGCACAAAAATTGTTAGTCTCATTAAGTATTAAGTATAGTAGCAAAGTGCCCGTACGTTGCTACGGTCAAAAATCAGTTGTATTTTTTATTTCTACCACTAAAATTTATTATACTTGTTGGATGTCTACATGTTTGCTAGAAATACCAACAAAATTTTAGTTTATTATATTTCCTTCAACTAAAATACTCATTAAATTTCTACCTTTTTTATTTAAGCAAAAGATTTGCTAGAGAAAAATAAATAGGTATGGTACAACCGTACAACCATAACGTGACCATATTTTCAATTGTATTTGGATTCGTTTCTCAGTGCAAATAGCTAGTGTGCAGCCACTCTACACCGCCCTTGCTCAATATGTGATAACTTTTATTGCTCCATGCAACTTTTCTACTCTAGCACATATTGGGCTCCTCATAAATGTCATGTTCTTCTCAAGCAACAAATAGCTCGAAAATTAAATAGATAGCTATAAATTTAAAACTATCGACCTTATGCATGCATACGTGTATGATCTTTGCAGGATATCCTTTTACCATAATATCAAAAGGAATATACTTATAAACAATGCCACATGGCAGGTGATAATGGCTGCGGTCTATGCGGTTCATAATAAGCAAGACTGTGTTTCCAACTCACAAACGAAATTAAGCTGAAGCGGTTGAACTGCTTCTTTGCTACCTGGTGGGTTAGGGTTTGATTCTTTTCCCATGTACTGTAATTTTTTAAGGTTTATGTTTTACGTAGTTTTTTTTTCCAGCTGCGGTTTTCCCAGTTTGCGGGCAGGTGGGGAGCTTTTCCAGCTTCGGTTCTTCCCGATCCGCTTGCAGGGTGCCGGTTTTCTTGTTTTCCATGCTAGGTTTACGCGTATATGCCGGTTTTCCCCTGGCTTTCAACACCAGCGCCCGATTCCACGCCTTTGACTCGGTCAATGACGTACCAAAAATCCTAGCAGAAGCTTTACTTGCTTTAATATTAGATATAGATATAGATATAGATTTTCATTATTAACGAAAATCAAATATGACCTAGCTAGGGTCATTTCGACCAAAGGCATTACGCCCAGCTTTATTGAAAGCTTAACACCTAGCTAGGGTCATGGTTCGTACCCAACTTAAATTGCCCATGAACATGGTATGGGATATGCCCATAATGTTATATCTTTTTTTTTATTGGAGGGAGTGAGGAAGGCTTATGCTGGGGAGCAGTGCGCTGCTGTGTGGTTGCACATGCATTGGGAGTGTGGTTAGTTAGGTTACGGTTAGGTCAATTTTTGACAAATTCGAACCACACATTAGGATCTAACGGTCTGAATATTGATTGTTGTTAAGATGTAAAATGAAGGGAAAATTAGATCCATGCTATTAAAAGATTCAGACTTTAGAAAAACATCGTCAAAAGATTCAGATTTGGAAAAATAGCATCGAAAGATACTCCGTTACTGATTTCTACCATTCTCGTCAACTCCACGTTAAACAACCGCTTGGTCTCAGTCTTGTTTGCCGCCGCCATGGCTGAACTGATATCGACGCCATCGGCGACCACCTAGCCGAGCTGCTGGACTTCGAGAACTTAGGGGACTCGACGACGGCGACGCGTGCGCAGGTGGGCTCGGGGGCGCCGGACGTGCTGTGAGCGCGTGCGATGCTGCCTTGTTCCTAGCGCCGAGGCCGCTGGGACGTTTGGTTGCTTCACTTATTTTTAGCACGTATATATTTAGATACTAATTAGGAGTATTAAACGTAGACTATTTACAAAACCTATTATACAGATGGAGGCTAAACGACGAGATGAATCTATTAAGCCTAATTAATTCATCATTAGCAAATGTTTACTGTAGCAACACATTGTCAAATCATGGACTAATTAGGCTTAATAGATTCGTCTCGCCGTTTAGCCTCCACTTATGTAATGGTTTTTTAAATAATCTACATTTAATAATTCTAATTAGTATCTAAACATTTGATGTGACAGGTGCTAAAAATAAACAGGGTAAATCAAACGGGACCTCACCGTCGTGGGAACCGCTGAACAATTTAAATATTGCCTAGAGCACTTCAGAAACATCAAACTGCGGGGGCGGAGCCAGCTCATGGGGTCACTGGTGTCAAGCTGCATTAGTGGGTGTTTGGATACGAGGTGCTAAACTTTAACAGTGTCACATCGGATGTTCGGATGCTAATTAGGAGAACTAAACATGAGCTAATTATAAAACTAATTGTACAGATGGAGTCTAATTCGCGAGACGAATCTATTAAGCTAATTAATCTATCATTAGCAAATGGTTACTGTAGCACCACATTGTCAAATCATGGACTAATTAGGCTTAATAGATTCGTCTGTCAAATCATGGACTAATTAGGCTTAATAGATTCGTCTCGCAAATTACACTCCATCTGTGTAATTAGTTTTGTAATTAGCCTATGTTTAATAGGCTTAATTAGCATCAAACATCCGATGTAACAGCACCCAGAGTGTTTGCCCTTAGATACCGGTGTCAGCACCATAGGTGGTAAGCACTGCATTACACTAATTTTCTATTGATTTTGCAACAGATCATTGTTGTCAGCTGACAACAGTAAAAAGGTCTAGCTCCGCCCCTGTCAATCTGCATTAAAAACCGGCCAGTATGCACCTGGATCTTGGTGTCTCTATTTGCGCATGGAGAAAAAAAATTATAGCAGAGAAGCAAATGTAGTATAACGAAACCTGATAGATTTTCCTTTCAACAAAGCCAATACTGAGCGGCTGCGATGCCGCTGTGTGTCCTGGCGCGGGTGCCGGCGCAGGTGGAGCAGGTGAAGGCTGCCGGCCTGTGCCGCGCTGTAGTGGACCCCAAGCTCTATTCAACCAGCGTGGAACTTCGACAAGGAGGGGGGGAGTGTTCGACGGCCGCGCGAGAGGCTTCATGGGGTCTTGCCGCGCCTGCTGGAGGTTAGGGATGACGAGTGGGGCCCAGGTGTCATAGGGAGAGGGAGGCAGCAGGTGAGGCCTGAAGCTCTTGTTTTACAGCCACTAACGGTGAGCTCACGTGAATGGTAGAAATCAATAACGGAGTAACCTTTCAATGCTCTTTTTCCAAAGCTGAATCTTTTGATGGTATTTTTCCAAAGTCTAGATCTTTTGATGGTATGAATCCAATTTTCCCTAAAATGAAGGAGGGACAATTTGGTAGCTCTAGGTTCAAACTGACCCTGGAAGTGTTTCAGAATTCTATGGAAACATTTCTATGATGAATCAAATTTATTTGTGAAATCGTTTCGCTAGCTAGTTGGGTTCTAATTCCTGAACGAAAGGATGGTGGCTAAATTGGGTGCTCTACCCTGTTGGGTTGGGCTTCCTTGTGCATATGACATTTCACTAATACTCTGTTTTGTTTTTAATACTTTTTTCCATGATAAGATTCTAAAGTATACTGCAGTAACAAATATCTAGTATTGCTCAAACATTAGTGAAATGACCACCGATTTGCAATTCCCCAATTAAATTTTTCATGACAAGAACATACCATGAGTGTACACCAAAATTATAGTAAAATTCATGACAAGCTACCATTCATACATGCGAAAATCAGATATATGATGGGTAGAATCTTGACATCTGTACGTCACAAGGAGCAGTGACGAAGAGCCGATATAGAGGGATATTGGCTTCAAGACTCAACAAAATCGGTGGCAGCATGTGTATAGATCCACTTAGACATTCACCGAGCACCCGTCTCACGTCTTACTCAGACAATTATTCTCTTTGAAAGAAAATTCTATATGTACTCCTATAACTATTTTAACAACAACTGTATTCTCCATGAAAGAAAATTCTATAAGTACTCCTATATAACAATTTTTTTGAAACGATCCTATATAACAATTTTAACTACAACAATTTTGTAGATTACCCAGTACCAAAGTTTGCACTAGGGCATATACACACATTTGAACACAGATACACTGAAGAAGACTGAAGAAATGAAATGAATAGCTGGTCTGGTGCCATTGTTAATTGTTACGTTCATATGTTTTATTATACACCTAGACACAAGTATATATTTAGATGTATATTAAAATATAATTTATAATTTGGGACAGAGGAAGTACTGTACTAGTAAAAGAAGATGGTCCACTCATGACTAGATTGTATTTTGAGATTCCGCCACTAACCCCAGTGGCAGCTGTGGGGTCCCGTTGATCACCTGTATTAGTCCCTGGATCAGTAGGCTAATACAGTCATCATCTCATCAGTATTTTAAGCAATAAAAGGCGTATAAGTTAATAAGAAAAGATTTTCACCTTAGGTGCCCATCCACTAACAAGATGGTTTATAACACCTCTGAAGTCCTATCCATGTACAATGAAAGCAAGGTTGAGTACACTTATGGTTGGTACTCAGCAAATCGCAACAAGTACTAAGTAATTATATGCATTTTGGGAGGTGGACAAGGAGTATGGTTGAGAGGCAAAACCTACCTAAAGCATCTCACATATGCAAAGTGGATTAAGAAAGGTGAGTTTTGTAAAGACTCTAAAAAGCGTATTAGTGTGTTATTAAACGGAAGTTGTGGTCCTGGAGGGGAAAAACTACCTCCCCTACCCGTCCCTAGGTTTTAACCCTGGAATCTGGCCCATCCGTCATTTTCAAAGCACTAATTCCCACCCAAAGAGTTTTAGAGGTAATCATGGGAGCTTTAACTTAGTGAGCTCATGACCGTGAGCCTCGACTATTCGAATAGATTATACTCTGCGCAGAGGTGTACACTTTCCCCATACGTCCAATCAGTCCTCACCCTCGCGAAAAGGTGGTACTGACCTACGAGATCCATACCCGTCCGTTTCCATCTCTGAACAGCATTCCCTAGGTCCATCCATGGATATACTGGGGTCTAAACAGGAGCCACTAACATCCTCCTTGCAAATCCTTTCCCGAAAAATGTGCACAAATATATAAACAGGGCCTCCGATCCTCAGGGTCTCCAACCCTCCAAACAGCCAACCCATGCCGACTGGACTTGGGACTTTGTGAAGATCCTACTCCAGCATATCCATTGCCCGCCTTGGCCCCTTGGGATGGATGACTAGATTCAGCTAACGGAGTTTGAACCAAGGCCTCACATATACAGGCACTCCCGAAGGCTGTACCTTTTTTGCATATATGGTTGTACGTTTCACAAAAAAGACTCGCCCAACGAACCGGTCCTTGTATGACCGGAGTAAGCTTTGGGATGAAGTATCCTCCACTGAGGCCGTCCCCTTACTCCCAAGTCCAAAACACACCCTAGGGGTTGTCATTACTATTATTTCATCTTTTAACTCACGGTTTCCCAACGAGAAAACCCTTCCTAAGCATCTTGTTTAATATAAAATGATATTTTGTTAGATCCTCTCCATAGAGGATCCAACAGGTGTTTCATTCCCCTTTATGGGGCGTGACTCGACTGGCCTAACATTTAGTATGGGATGGCTTATGAAAATGTAGTTTCCTAGGGTTATATGGCATGTGGCATTTCAATAGCAAAAAGGATTAATCACGTATTTTTAAAGAAATAGTTCTCAAGAATAAAACAATGCAATCTGTATTAGGTTGGTAATATTATTAACTCTCACACTCAATACGATAAAACATGAGCTAAGAGTCGGGACTTCCCTTCATTTAAGATCCTTAACATTTCCTAGGGCGACTAGGGTTCTTGGCTTCATGCCTTCTGGATCCTTAGCTTCGGGGCAGAGCTTGGTTGTTTACTGGCTATAAAATTACATAGAATAACAATCAATATAACAATACACCAATCAATTCCTAAGGAATTGGAAAAGGAAAGAATGAGGGGCATTTTGGGAATTACTTGGTATATTTTTCCCCATAGCAAGTCACTGTTAGGTATAGGCACATCATACTTGTCCCTAATCTTTTCTCTCAGATCTTGTGTTTCTCTTGACTTCCATGGTTCCGATGTACGACCCAACTTTAACAATAAATCATGACGACCAGAAAAGTCTTTCCAATCACATGTCCTTCCCTCCTGCAACAAGATGTTCATATGTAACAATAGATACACATTTCACATGTAATGGCATAAACGATCAACAAAAAAGATGACTAGTTACTCACCCAATAGTCGCCATGTGCATTGCCATAGAACGAACCATATCCAAGCTTAGAAGGCAGCACACCTTGTGTTGCCAATATACCACACTTGCATCTATCACTAGGAGAGGACTCACATGGTCATGGTGCCTTTCCAGTCTCGAACTCCCGCACTTGCTCCTTCGTTGGCCACATCGGCTTAGGCCCATAGATATACTCACTGAAATCACATAGCGACCATCCATCCTGCATAAAAATAATGACAAGATTACACGGTGCATATCAAAAAACTATCACTGCTTCCTACACATGATCCTAACATTTTCCTACTAAACTTACATGGGTAGTTAGCGAGCATCGAAAGAATGGAGTGAACTTAGATAGAACCTCTAAGTTACGATGCATAAGTTTAGCAGCAACTCCACACTTGCATATGGGAGGATCCCTCACACGCCTACAGGCAGCCTCCTGCTTCTCCTCCTTGGTCATTATAGGTGGGTTTGCTGGAGGAGGAACCCAACGCCTAAACTGATGGTATAGTTTAAGCTGCATGCTATAGTATGGGAATAGGCGGATCCTAGGATCATATTTGTCGGGTCCATCTATCCACCGAAAGAAATAACAAGGTGCGGCAAGCATAGGATCAAACTTCCACTTGCAAACATAGAAGGCTCTTTCGGCGGTCTTTAGGTGCCTTGATTGTTTCACCTCGGCTGGCACGCCACATCTACGATCTGGTACCAGAAGGGCTGGAGGTACGGGAGCATCCGCATCGGACTCGTCCGGGTACTGCATCTATCCCATACGCCGCTTGTATTCTAACCCGATCGCCGTCATCGCACTTACACAACAAGTGACAAAAATGAACTAAACGATCCATCTACAAAATACAAACACTTTACCATACCAACTATAGTAAGTATATTACAAAATAAATATATTGGACATATTAATTGGACATCAATTTGACATATTGCACAAATAAACCTACCAATACCATGTACACTATACAAATGGATCAATAAATAGATAAATCTAAGCATGCAAAAAGTTCTACACGTCAAAATCGCGGGCAGAGAGTCTACTGTGTATGAACTAAACATCCACTACTATATAACAACATTAAATTTCATCAAAAATTCGAAACAATATCCTAAAACCTAGGTCACCTAAACATCCACCGATCTAGCAAATGGTACGGTAAAACAAGAAAAAAAAGTGGGGAATATCTTCCCAAGAACGAGGGGATTGATTCCCCCCAATTTTCCCACCAAAAATCGCCGTATTTGGAGGGGATTTCAGGGGTAGGCGGCGGGCGGCGAGTTGGAGGTGCTGCTTGGGTCTGGCTGAAAGAGGAAGGAAGGAGGAGGAAGGGCGTCGCGTGGCGGTAGGCGGTCTGGCGCGTCAAGCGCGCCGCCAAGTCAGCACTGCGCTACCGCACCATTGTATGTAGCGCGGCAGCCATGGTCTACGGCGTGACAAAAACGTCCCACCGCGCAAATATAGTTGGGAGTTTTTTTTTAAAATATATCTTTAAGAAAAAGTTAAAATTTTTTAAAAAATCCCCCAAAACGAGGCCATTTGTTGCTGTTGCAGTCCGCTTCCCTTCCTCCGCAATCTTTCTTCCTCCCCTTCTTCGTCACTGTTCACGGCATCTCCATCCTCCTCCTCTGCCCGTCCGCCGCCGACCCGCCGTTCTGTCTCCATCCGGACATTGGATTGGTAAGGTGCCTCTATTTACCTTTCTGGTTTAGGTGCATATACAATATGGGGACTATCTGCAATCTCGTTCTAGGAATGGACTTGGGTTTTCCTGTTCTTCTCCATTCCTCATGAGTGACCATACCGAATCCTATGTCACAAAATGTTCCGCTTCTGCTGAATAAGGAGAGGAGGTGCTTAGAACAGTAATCGGCTGTGGGAGAGGAATTTTCGCCGACCAGGAAGTGCTTAGTTACAGTCATTCTATCTCTTGAATGTCTTATTATCATTATAATATTCTGCACACAGATGCATCGATTTTGTTACTAGCATAGGCACGACTCTTGTGCGGTCGGCCTTGCCGCAGTTTTCTATTCAACCGCGCTGTTGATTTTTACCTTGATGTAGTATATCTTGTACCTGTAGAATCTGTCTGCATAGGGCAAAACATTAAGTCAGCTGCTTATGCATTTTCTCATGTGTACTGCCATCAGTAAACCAAGATGCATTGCCTTCTGGATATACTACGTAGTAACCGTCTAAGAACTTCGTTTTGTTATAAAATGTACCTTCTGTCTATATTCTGCTTAACAGGCACTTCAGTTTGTGATCGTGCGGTTCAAGTAATATTGCTGACAAGATGATCAAGGGATCCACAAGCCACCGTAACCATCCCATCGGTTCAGTTCGTAAGTCACATATTTCAGCAGCTGACCAATATAGGACAAAACTTACAATTCATACAAAACTTACATTTCAGCTGCTGCTTTCGCTGTGCCAGCATTGTTAATATCTTTCAAACATTGCTGAGAAATATAGGACAAAACTTACTGTTCATACTTTGCTTACAGCATTCGAGGCATTTCATAACGGATCATGGCATGCAGTTAATTCTATAAGGATACAGAATGGTGGTCTCTTTGTGAAATTTGTCCACTCTGGATCCACTGTCGAGCATAATATTGATGGGGACTATCTGCGCTTACATTCCAGAAAGGCAACTTGCTTAGATTGCTCACATATTCTCAGGCCAGGTGCTGATGTCTGTGTAAAGCAAGCAAGTGCCAGTGGAGAAAGGAAATCTTGTGTATGGCATTTAACTATTTATTTTTATAATTTTTGAGTTTCACTTTGTTACATCTTCCACATGTATGGCATCATCTCACAGGTTCCTTTTGTTCTCTTATGAGCACAGGTACCATTGTATCGTGATGCAAGGCTCATCAAAATCAATAAAAAACATCACACAGACCAGTGCCTCTGCTTGTCTACTGTTAGTTTCTACAAAGATCAGTGCCCTGGCAGTAAAGGTAAAGTGATAACTGGTACAATGTCCATAGTGACACTAGGTGATGTTTTCATCTTGCAAAAGCTCCATTCTGGGGAGCTGCAGGATGGCAGCATGCAATGGCGTTCGGCAGAGGATTGCCTCCATCAGAATAGAAGCAAGTTGTTAAGTGCAAGATTTTCTGCAGAAGTTGCACACCTGATAGTTTTATCTAGACTAAGGGTAATGGAATTCAACATCAAGGCGGTAGAAGGCAAGATCATTTATCAAATTATCAAAGGAGATCAAGCGCTGTATAGTGATGATTCCATGAGCATACCTCCAGGTTTTGGCAAGAGCATGGACATAATATCATTCAAAACACGTGATGAGGCTTTACGCCCAAGAATCAGAACAGTTCCAGTCACTCAGGTTAAGAAACACAATCTCACGGAAGACAGGTGTACCACTGTGATGGATGAATTGGATGGTACACAAGATGTTGAAGTCTTGTATGAGCATGTGGACTTGAGACGTTCAAAGCGTATGAAAACTCAGCCAGACCGCTTTACTAGTTATGATGCACCTAATTTCAATCGAACCTGCAACAAGAAGAAAGAGGGGAACACATCATCTACCAAGAATAAAAATTCACAGAGTGATTTTAGTTGGGATTCACCAGTTCAGGAAGAATCAAGTGATGAAGAGGTGCTAGGAAATCCTTCGGTGAAGCAAACAGTTTCCGGGCCTTTCATGGTCAAGGAAGACCCAAGGTCCATGGAAGGCCAGCGCAAGAACCCAGTGAAAAGAACAAAATGCTCTTTTCCTGTAAAGGAAAAACCAACCTCCGTGGAAATAGAGAAGAGTACAGCCAAGCAAAGAAGCTCGGATTCTCACATTCCACATGCACCCGCGAAGAACAAGGAGAAGTACAGTCGTCCACCTTTATCGTTTCAATTGAAGCCATTTACTTCATCTCACATCTTACGTGGCAATAGTGAACCAGCATTCTGCCAAAAGAGGGGCAGAAAAAGAAAGAAACACATGCGCGAAAGAGAATACAAGGAAATGATAGACCAATGCATTGGAAATATCCAGTGTGAAATGGAGAGAGATTCTGATTTCAAGCTAGATGTACATATAACGAACTGTAGCGGACATGCATACCAAGAAGGGGATTTTACATGGCCGTCTTCCACTGATAGTCAAGAGGAGAAGGATGAGTTTGAAGAACTGTGGAAACAAATGGACTATGCATTGACCTCACTAGCACTTCTTGAGCAAAAGCAGGTCTGTGAAGCATGATTTTCTTTCCTAGTTGTTTTCTGAAAGGAGCTTATGTTTGGGAAACATACAAAGAGTTGCTTCTCTTTTTGTCTATGAATATCTTTATTCTACGCTGCATAATTTGAGGTATAGACAGTAAGGGATTTGATCCTATTTTTCAGTAGAAAAAAGGGAGTTCGATCCTCCTATTAGTAAGTTGTTGGGTATTGTTCGAACTTCAAGTACAAAATCAAAGTATTTCAGATAGCAGAGTGATAACAAACATGGCACTCAAGTACAAACATTAAAGGGATGCAGCATTTCTAACTACTCTATGTGTGAAGCTTTGGGTCTTATGTTTTTTTCCTAATAATGCTTTTAAAATGATTAAATCAGTAATAATAAATCTCCGTATTTTGCTTGACATATCCTTGATATCTATTGTTTACTTACTCAACTGGATTACAAAATTGGACCCCATCATTGGAAGTTTAGAACTTGGAACTAGTTTACATTCTCTTGCACAAATTTAACTATCACAAGCAAAATTCTTAATATGTTCCACTATCGAAATATTTTATTTTATTGGTTTTTATCATTTGGACGGGCTTGTAGCAAAATGAATTTTTGGAGGGTCCATAAGGATTATAGATCAATGAATTATATCTTAGATTCCATGGCAATCATACTTGCCATAAGTTGCTTCATGTCCTTTACTGGGAATCTGCTACCTTTTATTTTTGTGGCTATAGAATAACAAATTTGCACTTCCAGATGCAAGATTCAGAAGCCACTCATGAGAGCAATACTGATTTAGGAAAAGGAGGAGAACGTTGTCATCATGACTGCATACTGGATGAACAGCTTGGTCTAACCTGCAGATTGTGCAACGTTGTGTGCACTGAGGCAAAGGATATCTTTCCACCAATGGTAGCTTCGAGACAGAGATCAAACTAGCATATTTCTCCTTTATTTCACTAGAGACCCTATTATTGACCGGATTCATATTTTCATTCTTTGCAGTTTGCTGGTAAGGACCATGAGAGGCCTGGATGGAGTGAATTTTCTCAAGATGAACATGTGCTTGATTCTTCTTTTCTTGAGATCTGCGCACCCGAATTCTCCAAATTTAAGGGATCTGGGAATGTGTGGGCTTCAATCACTGATGTTGAACCAAAGCTACATGCTCATCAAAGAAAAGCATTTGAATTTATATGGAAAAACTTGGCAGGGTCATTACAGCTTGAAGAAATGGATGATTCAACAGCGAGTAGAGGTGGCTGTGTGGTTGCACATACTCCTGGAGCGGGTAAAACACTGTTGCTGATCTCATTTCTTGTCAGTTACTTGAAAGTTCACCCAAGAAGCCGACCATTGGTGCTTACTCCAAAAGCTGCAATCCATACATGGAGGAGAGAGTTTGAGACATGGGGCATTTCGCTTCCTTTACATGTGCTCCACTACTCTAACCGAAGAGGCAAAGCAATGGGGACTCTTCAAAAATGCACGCGATTTTGAAGAACTTCCACCAACCATCCTGGAAAATGATGCGGATGATGGATAGTCTGGATAAATTGCGCAAGTGGCATGAGAATCCAAGCATTCTCCTCATGACATATCCTTCTTTCTTAGCGCTTACAAAAGAAGACACAAAACTGCAGCATCGGGCGTTCATGGCGAAAGTTCTGGTGAACAACCCTGGGCTACTTATCCTCGATGAAGGGCACAACCCAAGAGGCAACAAATCAAAGTTGAGAAAGCTATTAATGAAGGTGAAGACTGAATTTAGAATTCTCTTGTCGGGTACAGTCTTCCAGAACAACTTCGAAGAGTATTTCAACACCTTATCTTTGGCTAGACCTCGTTTTGTCAGTGATGTTATGACGGCGCTAGTTCCAGAAGCGGAAAGGGAGACACGGAACAGGACTGGTAAACATCAAGAAGCACTGGCAAGGCGTATTTTTGTGGAAAAAGTGGGGCAAAAGATTGAGTCTAGTAGCATACATGACAGAGTGGATGGCATCTCTTTGTTAAACAAGCTTACTTGTGGATTCATCGATTCATTTGAAGGTACAAAAGAGAACAATCTTCCAGGGATACGTGTGTATACCCTTTTCATGAAACCCACTGACATACAGGAAGAGGTGCTCACAAAAGTAACAATGCCCGTACCGGGCACTGCCCGTTATCCTCTGGAGGTTGAGCTGCTCATCACAATTGCTTCTATCCATCCTTGTCTTATAAAAACAACCAAGTGTGCTAGCACTTACTTTACCCCAGAAGAAGTAGCTAGAGTTGAGAAGTACAAGCAGAAGTATGCTGTTGGTTGCAAAACAAAATTTGTGATTGATCTTCTGCACAAGTCCTCATTCAGAGGGGAGAGGGTGCTGATATTTTGTCACAATGTGTCCCCAATAAACTTTCTCGTCAAGCTGATAGAGATTGTTTTTGGATGGTGTCTTGGGGAGGAAGTCCTTGTGTTGCAAGGTGATCAAGAGCTCCCTGTGCGCTCGGATGTCATGGATAAATTCAACGGTGACAGAAAGGGAAAGAGGAAGGTGCTGATTGCTTCAACAACAGCCTGTGCCGAGGGTATTAGTCTGACCGGTGCATCAAGACTAGTGATGCTGGATTCAGAGTGGAACCATTCAAAGACAATGCAGGCGATAGCAAGGGCATTCCGGCCTGGGCAGGAGAGAATGGTATATGTCTACCTTCTTGTGGCATCTGGTACATGGGAGGAAGATAAATACAACAGCAACAGGAGGAAAGCTTGGATTGCAAAAATGGTCTTCTTTGGACGTTATGTTGACGAACCATTGCGAAACCATGTGACTGAAATCGATGACGAAGTTCTGAAGGAGCTGGCTGATGAAGATGAGACCAAAACTTTCCATAAGATAGTGAAGCAGGACTGAGAAATGCTGCTAGAGTACTATATCTACTATGTCCTATATTATGTTGCCTCATGATTTTAGCTGGAAGAATCTAGGTATCCTTTTCTTTAAAACTTGAAATGTCGAGATCTTATATTTTTTATGTTAGTGATCTGAAGTCCTAACAAAGACGATACTTGCCTGTATGAGGTGATTGTTTGATACCCAAAGATGTGGTTGTGTCCATAGTTATTGGACATCTGAGAGCACAGGGGCATAATCCAAATAGCGCGAGCATGGCATGGCTGCACTGAAGAACGGATGGGCAGGTGCTTGTAGTATTGTAGACGTAATGTGTCGGCCGGTGATGCAGCATGGCTCTTGTACAAC
>NC_028458.1:50625263-50657763 GCF_000263155.2 Setaria italica | reverse complement strand
GAGACCTTATCTATGGTCTCTCCACGATGCTAGTTTATGTTTAAAAAAAAAGTTTATGCAACAGTCAAACTGTTTCCTTTAGAATTCGTGTGAAAACGGTTTTAAAATTTGCGTCTTCGCGTATGCGAGATTGTTTTGGTACGCAAAAACTTTTCCACGTCTTTAAGCAAAAATCAAATGATTTCCTTTAAAACCGTTGCAACATCTTTTTTGTTTTTGGCTTGAACGGCGCGAAAATCTCACGAAACTCCTACGTTGAACATGCTGGTATCCAAGGACGACGCAGAACAAATTGACTGTGACTTGGGGAAGCAAAGCCAGCACGGGACGCGACCATCCTTCCCCGTGGCAGGATGGAGACAAAGGTACGATACGTTTCGTACGTGGTGGTGCGGTCAAAAAGGCGGCAGCTCCTGGCCCTTGCTTTCCCAAGTGACGACGCCCGTGACGGCTTTTAATTTGGTGGCGCCTCTCTTTTGGTTCCGTCCATCAACAATGACGCCGCACTCGTTGTTCGCCGCTCCCACCACCGCGCACGACGCCACGACCAGTCGACCACACTTGCGGCGTTCTCGCTTCTCCTCGGCAGCGCGGTCGCACGCTCGATCGCAGGGGCAAAATAAGCTTCGACCTGGGCCTTGCAATACGATCGAAGACGACGCGAAGCCAGCGTGATTGGTTCAGGTGTTTGGACGGCTACCAGGCAGCGTACGTGCACTGCAGATCATATCGAATAGCACGAGCAGGACCTGAACGATGACATGAAAAGGTCTTCGATTCCACTGGGTAAAAACTGTGTAGCGCTCCCTGCACGGTGCCCTCTTTTTTCCAAAGCGCACTTAAGTGAGAAAACGACGGCCATAACTCGTGACCCGGGGGTGAGGCTGAGGCGACATGTTGGGACACGCTGCTCCGGCGCCATGCGGCCCCTTCCACATGCTCAGTGCCCGTCGCCAGCGACGCGTCGTGGACGTGAGCGGATCGGATCGGACATGTTCCAGCGAGACGAGGAAAAGACTCGAGGCGGGGGAGCGAGGCGTCGCCGTCACCGAAGACTTGGCCTGCGGATCCAAGTCGGTCTCCGCCCGGGCCGGCTCCGTCGCTTCTTTAATCCAGAAGGGATTCGATGACATGTTGCTTAAGTGGGTAGCGCTACCGCCTCCGCCTCTCCCCCCGCCGCGCGCCTGCATGCGGTCGAAGAACCGGCCCGCGCCCCGCTGCCGGCGCGCACATGGCTGCCTGTGATTTGCCTGCGGCGTGGGCGACTTCGCCTCTCGCTCGTCTCTTGACCCAGGCAAGCCGGCCGCACCGCGCACTCGCGGTGCCGACTCCTCGCCTGCTCTTCCCCCCTTATCCTGCTGCGTAGAGCTTGCTTGCTTCGCTCTGCTCTTTGCTGTTAAACGCGTTGTGTCCACGTGAGAATTCGTGACTCATCTCATACGTATGATCTCGCGCCATTCTCGAACTGGGTGGTAGTATAAGAATCCAGCCGCCGCTGTTGCTGCTGCTAAGGTCAACCACAGAGCTCCTTGTTTGTTTCTTTCTTTGGTTTGCTGCTACGTATTATATAGGCGATCGAGCAGAGTGGTTTCCGGCCATGCCGGCCAGGTCATGGCTCGCCGAACTGCGGTCGCGGTTCGGCGCCGGCGGCGCCAGGGCCGACGGGCTCGGCATCCTGGCCTTCGAGGCGGCTGCCACCATGTCGCGGCTCGTGTCCCTCCACCGGACGCTGTCCGACGTGGAGTTCCGGAGGCTCCGCGCCGACGTCCTGCGCGCCGAGGGCGTCGCGCGGCTGACGTCCCCGGACCAGAGCTTCCTGCTCCGCCTCGCGTGCTGCGAGCTCGTGGCGGACCTCGACCGCGCCGCCGCCACTGTCGCGCGCCTCGCCGCGCGGTGCCGATCCTGCGCGGAGGCACCGCTCCTGCGGGACTTCGACCGGCTCTACGCCGAGGCCAAGCGCGGCCGCCTCGCGCAGCTGGACGTCGCGGTCGGGTTCTCTAGGGGCGCCGGGAAGCGGCTCCGCAAGATGGAGCGGCACGTGGCCGCGGCCGCGAGGCTGTACGAGGAGATGGACGCGCTCAGGGAGCTGGAGGCGTCGGAGCGGCGGATGGAGAACTGGAAGCAGCACAGCGGGCCCATCATCCCGTCGCAGGCGGCGCCGGGCAAGAAGCCAGCGGCCGAACCCGGAGAGAAGCTGATGCACGAGCTCAGGGCGCAGCGGCACAAGGTGCGGCGGCTCATGGAGGGGTCGCTCTGGAGCGTCGACGCCGGCAGGGCGGCGAAGCTCATGGCCAAGTCGGTCCTCGCCGTGCTCGCGCGCATCTCCATTGCCTTCGGCCCGTTCGTCCCAGGGCTGCCATCTTTAACAGTGGGACGCGCGCCCGGCCACTCTTCCGGCCCGTTGCACCGGTCGGCGATGCCCGGCGCCGCGCTCCGGCACTCGGTTCCCATCTTCGGCCAAAAAGATGCCGCCTTGTCAGTATTGGAATCGACCAAGCCATTGGCGAGCACGATCGGCGGCTCGGGCATGGAGCTGCGATACGCGAACCTGATCTTGTCCGTCAAGACGCTGCTCGCGGCGCTGAGGCCGCCGGCAGCTGACGGCGAGGAGGTGCAGGAAGGAATGATGGACCTGTCGGCGAGAGACGGGCTCTACAAGATGTTACCAGTGAGCATCCGCGAGGCCGTGAACGCGAAGCTGAGGGAGAGCTGGAGAGGGCAGGCGGTGGACGAGGAGGCCGCGAAGGCGTCGAGAGGCGAAGCGGAGGTCGTGCTGCGGTGGCTGGGCCCGATGGCGCACGACACCGTGCGGTGGAGCGACGAGCGGAGCATGGAGCGGGGGCAGCGGTTCAGCATGCAGCCACGCGCGCTGATGGTGCAGACGCTGCACTTCGCTGACCGGAAAAAGGCGGATGCGGCGATTGTTGATGTGCTCGTCTGCCTCAGCTGCGTGTGCTGGTATGACGATGAGCGGCGCCGTCTGGAGTCTGTGGACTGGGACGACGAGTAGCAGGCTAGCAGCTACAGATGTCTGAGCTGTGGATCGTGGACTTTACTGTGTGTGAATATTATTGCAAAGCATCTGTACATACATAACTATATGTGCGCTAGATACTAGTACAAAACAATTGAATTGTTGTTTTTGTTTCGGGAAAGCTAAAGATTGCTTGGGTGTGTTGCACTTGGAGCCATCCAGCACTTTTTTTTTAAGAATGCTAAACTACACTCGGTTTTTCCTTCGCTCTTGCGAGCCACGCTGAAGCTTCCGGCAAAACTCTGATAATGCTCCGCTGAGGATTCCGAGTTTCCACGAGTTAATGTTTGGGATTAGGGAGGGTTCAGGGTTGGAGGTTAGTCGGAGTCCGACGATTTTAGAAGAAGGCTTCGGGGGCCGCAGGACGCCCCGACAGTGGTGGCGAGCGTGGGGGTGGCGAGGGGCAAGGCAATGGTGATGCCGCCAGTCAGGATGGCAATGGGTGGTGAGCGGGGTTTGGGCGGATGCATCGATGACGACGGCTACGGCAGTGGGATATAGCGAGGAAGGGGAAAAGGGAGGCAGCCACAAGGCGGGTAGGATCTCGCAAGAGCTCCGCGGCGGCGCATTGCCACCATGGAGCTCTGATGGGACTTGCCAGATAGAGGTTGAAGATGATGCAGGGCCATCAAATAGTTATTTCACGTGGGAATTTTCGAGTGTTGGGCACCCGAGACATACTCGAGTGCTCGAGAGACATCCCTTTTTTAATGGCCTAGGATTTGTGCTCGACCGCTTCATGTCACCTCTTCCAACTCCATCAAGTCTTTGGCGAGCTTGTTCGAGGTTCAAGGGTGGTGGGTCTCACTGGGGCAAGAAGAGAGAGGGTTATCGGTGATAGTGGCGGGCGCGCGGGTGCTCAATAATTTTTTAAATAATTAATTTATTCTAAATGTTATATATTAAAAATGAAGGGCATATGAACTTTTAATTTAGGGTTGCGATCATTAATTTTAATGGGCTGACTTTAAAACCGAGAAGGATATATGCAAATTATAAACTACCACACCACTATTCCATAACAGTTATAGCACTATCTGTGAAGTACATGGACGACGTATGCCCTTTCGATTGGCGCATGATAGAAGATTGAAGATGGATGTAGCCGGTCGCCCAGTCCGGTCCCACCTAGATGATGAAACTTCCAGTTCCAGTAAACTTTCAATTCCAGTGTAGTAGGTACTCCTGAAGGATCGGGCACGCATGGAGGAAGAAGGTAGCTCTTCCCCTTCTGCTGAACACACCGTCGACCTGACGGACGGAAACGGCGACGGCCCAGTTTGCAAAGCCCACGTGTTGCTTAGGCCCGAGAACGAAGCAGGCCGACGAAAGACTTTGAAAAATCCTTTGCATCGGGAGGCCTTTGCAGAGTTGCGGTGGATGCCTGGGGCTTTTTGGCAGCCTGCATCACCTTTGGGTCAGGTCGAGATGGTGCAGGTAGCTATGATTGGTAGGCTGGATGGGGTCATGAGTTAAGCCCATCACGTGCAAAAGAGACCTCCCAGCCTGCACCGCGTGGAACGCAAAAATCGATCGTTCCACGTGATGCAGTCTCGAAGCAGCACTCGCGACGTGTTGCAGTGACCCCGGTGGAGCGAACCGCGTGGACAAGAGGAAGAAGGTGCAGGGCCTCCCGCTGCCGCGTCCCGCGCAACGCAATGCCCGCCACCGCATCCATCGCCCGCCTCCCGTGCCGCCTCCCCTGCGTCTCAAACGCCCTCCCAACTGCTACATCCCGCGCGACGCCATGCCTGCCGCCGCATTCGTCACCAGCCTCCGCCGCATCCGTAGCGAAGTTGAAGTGCCTGCATCCGAGACTAAGGTCCTTGCTGTCCAAATTGAAGTCCCTGCCATGCCAATCGAGATCCTTATTCAAAGCTCGTGCTCCCCGTGCCCACAACAATGTCCCCACGCCAAGATTCCACGGCCGCTCGTGTGGCCAGATGAGGACATGGAGTTCTTCTGGATGTGCAGGCGTGCGGCTACGTGGTCGGGGATGCTGTGTTCGTTGCCCACCTCCTCGGCTCCCCCATGTTTATTACGAGTCATCCCCACTACCGCGAAGCTGTCTCCACCGCTGCGGCCCGCATCGTCCCCACCGCCACAAAGTTGTCCTGGCTGTTACACCTTCACCATGTCCCGCATGACGTCGATGCCCTTTGGCCACGTGAGGATGAAGAAGAGGCGGCGGGTGAGGGAGAGAAAGAAGAGAGCCATGGCAAGCTGGGGGTTGCAGCCGCAGTGGCGCGAGCAGCCGGGGGTTGGTGAGCGGCGCGAGTGGCCGGCAGGGATGCGTGTAATATTCCATAATTTTGAAATATTAATTTAAGTGAAATTATTAAAAATTTAAAACCTTTAATTGAGTTGTGTGTTTATTTGAAAAAGTGAAGACAAATGCTACTCACTTCTAGAATTCCCTAATAAAATAAATCTCAATTTAAATTCAAACTTGCGTGGATTGAATTTGGTTCTTCTTGAATTTTATTTGGATCTCAAATATGAGTGTGTTTGAATTTTGAATAATTCAAAATTCAAACTAAACATAAATAAAAACAAAAACTAGAAGCTAAACTAACCCACCAGGTCGGCCCATAACCAACCGGCCTTGCCCACTAACTTCTTTCCTCTCCCGCCTGCAGCCCAGTGCCATACCGGCCGAGCAAGCCTAGTCGACCCGCCCAAGCGCCGCCGCTCCCACCTCTCTTCTTTCTCTCGCCGCCAGGAGGACCCCACCTGCCAGACGGCACTATGCCACCTTCTTCTTCCCCGCATCACGTGCACGGCGCGTGCGCGCCCGACGGGACCCGCTTGCCAGCAGCGCTGGCGCGCACTACCGTGCCCGCGCATGCTTTCGGAGCCTTCCACCGCGGGGAAACGACCACTCTACCCCTGCGCTGCGCCCCCAAACCAAAGCGTGGAGCCGCTCAATGGTCGCCACGCTATGGCCGGGCGCGCCCGCCGAGGATCGACAGCGCGCAGCATTGGCGCGCCGCTCGAAACCCTAGCCCCGGCCGTGGGCTATAAATAGCCCCTCCTGACAGCCCCCTTCCGCTCATCCCAAGCCTCAGGGCCTCTTCCCATCGCTCTAGTTCCAGACTCGAGGAAACAGGAGAGAGCTATCCACCTACTAGGGCTCCGGCTGTTAGGTGGGGTTTGGACGGATCACTACCGTTCAGGCTCCATCCGTGCAGGTACAGTTGTACAACCTCTGCAAAGTGTAAAATCTATAGCTATAGTTCGTGTCCACTAGTTATGGGCAGTGCTGTTGACTACTGCTACTTCTGACTAGACTTTGTTTACTCTTCTACCTCCCCCTTTTGAGATAGGCCGACGTTTGCCGTTGAGATGTGAGGGAAGAGAGCTCTCACATCGCCTCGTGTGTTTGGGTGCTGGATCCTTGGGTGAAGGATCCGGTGATTTGTGCCAACTTCCTTGACTGATGTGTTGACCTCGGAGATGGTGTTGCTTTGCTCTTCCTTGATTGTTGCCGCTGCCACCGCTGTTGCATATACCTCTACAACCATAAATAGGATTATCCATGCATGCAGTATTATTCCCCCATTTCCTTAGCTTGTTGCTTTGGGGATTTGACATGGCCTACCCGCTTCTTGGGTAGATGGTGGCTTTTCAGGATCGGAGCCTGACTACGACTTCGATAACGATGGAGGGAAGACAAGGGATGATCCCTCGCTTAAGTCTCCTCTGGAGATGGTATTCGCCATAGCTTATGTTTCCGCTGCGTAGATTTTTTTACCTTTCCTGATTCAGTCCTGACGGACTTGTATCGGCATGTGACAAAGAGATGTACTTGATATTTATGATATTTATACTATGTTGCTACTCTATATTTTTTATGTTGGTATGTATTTGTACTATATGAGATAGGGATTCGCACATGATAACCTTCCTAAGACTATCGCGGAAGTGCATAGGCTTGAATTCTTAGAAATGGAAATTCGGGTTGTTTCAATGCGAGCAACCGTCATCGAGGTGGGGTAGCGAGCGGCGAGGTGCGGCCAAGCTAATGGCGTGCGAGCGGCCAGTGGGGCAGTGAGCTGGAGCGCCCGGGACCAGCACCCGCACCGCCAGCGCTGCGCCCATGGCAGGATCGACTGAGGGACAAGGCGAAAGGAGAGAAGAATGGAGAAAGGAGGAAGAATGTAGTAAATCTACCTTAGCCCGTGTGCAAGATAGACACACAAATTCATCCAACCCAGCAAACACCCTACCAACCTAGCCAGCATCATGAGGTGTGGATTTGAGCCTAGTCCGTCTAGCTCGAGTAGTCTACCCCATGGGCCAAGGGAGCCTGAAGTTCAAGTCCGCATTGTTACTACAAGTTCAATCCGCATGTACACGACCTTTGGCCTTTGCAGGCCCAATCAAATTTACAGTTGCCCGGTGGGAGGCTTCCCACGGGTGATCTCCAACAGCACATGCCCCACCCGTTGGCCCACCCCCACGTGACTGCATTCGCGCACGGTCGGAAAACAAAAGTTTTTGAAAAATGCTGGGAAAAAATCTGAGAAAAAAAAATTGAAACATAAATATTGGGAGCAAAAAGTTTAGAATAAAAACTTTAAACCAAAATTTTTAAAATATTTTAAAAAAATAGGGGAAAAAGATCTTAATACAAAATTTGGCACAATTTTTTGAGCAAAACTTAGGAAAAAAACTTCTAAAAATTTATGTGCAAAAAACAAGGGAGAAAGTTTTGAAAAACTTTTGCATCAAAAATATAAACAAAAAGAAAATGAAAAAAAGTGTCGTACTTGGTCGATGCAGCAGCAATGGCTGGAGGGAGCCGGGGCCTGCTTTGCGCCGGGTGGCCAGAGTGAGCCGCCGCCGCCACGCGACCAGGGCGAGCCTCGCGCCCGCCGGGTCTGCTCGCCACAGCCGAGCGGTCATGGTGAGCCACGCGTTGCTCCTCGCTGCCGCTGCGACCGAAGGAGGCCGCACACTGCTGTTTGCTCGGTCTTGCGGCGTGGCGCGGCTGGCGGTGGTCGGTGGTTCCAGCGGCCGCCGCTTCTTTCCCTTTTTTTTTTCTAACTCATCTTCTTCTAAATGCTTTCGGTTACTACTCTTCCCCGACTAGATCTATAACCAAGAACCGCTCTGGTACCATTGATAGAATCTTGACAAGAACTCTAGGTGTACAACTAGCGGGTAAATCACTTAACTCAAGAAGTTACCGTGAGAGCGGCGACGTAGTACGGGTCGGTGTAGCCCAAATGACGGCGGCGCGGCCGACGGCGCTTCCTGTCACTGCAGCACGCCCACGATCGGAGGGGCCTTAGGGTATCTTCGGTGGGTTAGTGGTGGCGGTAGAACTCGTATCTTACGCACTGGCCCCCACCTTTCTCTTTTATAGCGCTGTGTGATAGGGGTCCATCGACCAATGGTCGGTGGAGTGTCCCCGATTAGGACGCGGACAAGGGCCCAATTGGCCATTGGGCCAATTGGTGGAGATCAAACTAACACACAACACATTGATCACCATAAGTCCATCACCACAACACCGCATTCACCAGTCACCATCTCACCGCCGTGGCGCCATCTATCACCCTATCCTCCTCATCCTTGCACTTGCACTGTTCTTGCCTTCCAATCCGGACGACACCTGTTGCTTATTTTCTGGGATGATCTCCGCGGGCAAGGTAGGTGAGGGCATGGCAGGCCCAGGCTTTGTGGGCAGTGGTTGCCGCTATGCTAGTCGTGGTCATCGACACCATTGTGCGGAAGGCCCAGGGGTGGTCCAGGGAGGCCTCCCTTGGCACCGAAAGGCGGGCACGGTTGTAGCCCGGGGACATGGGTGGCCCGTCGTCGGCGCCATGTGGGCGTTTCTCTGGGCCTTCAAGTCCAGCAACCCCGACTCCTTCATCGGCTCCTTCGTCCGACAGTGAGCATGGCCGTCTCCTCCCTCCAGCACGAATCTTGGTCGTCCATTGGTGCACGTGAAATTAGACACGAGTTTGACCCGTCTGACGAGAGACCATCACTTGTGCTGCTGGTGTTCACGGCATGCAGGTTCGGGCGCACTGGCGTGTACAGGGCCTTCATGTTCAGCAGCCCGACGATCCTGGTCGCCACCCCGGACGCCTGCAAGCGGGTGCTCATGGACGACGAGAGCTTCGTGGAAGGCTGGCCCAAGGCCATCGTGGCGCTCTGCGCTCATCGCCCATTGGCAGGAAGTCCTTCCTCACCTTGCCCCCACGAGGAGCACCGGAGATTGAGGAAGCTCACGGCCGCGCCCATCAATGGCTTCAACATGCTTAGCACCTACCTGGGCTTCATCGACCGTACCGTGGTGGGGACGGTGTGCCAGTGGTCCGAGGCCAGCGGCAACATCGAGTTCCTGACAGAGTTGCGGTGGCTGACGTTCAAGATCATCGTGCAGATATTTTTGACCGTGGCCGATGACGCCACCATGCTAGTGCTCGAGAGAAGCTACACCGACGGACCGACCTCAACTACGGGGTTAGGGCCATGGCCATTAACCTTGGGAATTGGAGATCGGAAGCAAGAACACGAGGATGGGATCGGACGGAGTAGTTCTTCAGAACAGAAGATGGTTTGTTACAAATGCTCTTTTTGATGATTCCTTCCTTCCTCACACACGCCTCCTTTAATAGCTAACAAACTCATGCACGCACACAACGCTTACACCCATTCTGGGCCATACATCCGAGCATTAGCTTCCTTGGGCTGGTTCCCTCGGTGGAACCCATCTTCACTTGCCCGTGTTGCAGCTGATCCAGATATTGTCGCTGGTGACTGTTGCCGGTCAGCTGATGCGCTAACATCTCCCCCTTGAAGAGAACCTGCTTGTCCCCAAGCAGGAGCTTGTGGACAACGCTGCTTCAACGGTGTGTAATCCTCCCAGGTAGCTAGAGAACGAGGCATACCCGACAATTTGATAAGCACCTGCGACACACCTTCAGCTGACATGCGACGACGAAGAACTTTCTCTGGAATCTGAAGGCCATCAAGGTCCACAGGAAGCTGGGCAACCTCTTCAGACGAAGCCAAAGCTTTCTTCAACTGTGAAACATGGAAAACAGAATGCACTGCAGAAGAGGCCGGCAATTCCAATTTGTAAGCAACAGAACCCACATTGGATAATATTTTGAAAGGACCAAAATAACGAAATGCCAGCTTCTGATTAGCACGAGGAGCCAAAGATGATTGCACATATGGCTGTAATTTCAGATACACCATAATGCCCACTTCAAAACAGCGGTCTGAACAGTTCTTATCTGCTTGCTGCTTCATACGATGCTTGGCGCGAGATAAATGCTGCTGCACAACATTTTTATCTTGAAGCCATTCCTCCAAAGATGCAACAGGACAGGCTGAAAGCAAGTCAATGCCAAAGTGCTTTGGAACATACCCATATAACACCTCAAAAGGGGAAAATCCCAAAGCTGAGTGCCAACTTGAGTTATACAAAAATTCAGCCAAGTAAATCCACTCCACCCACTTAGTAGGACAAGCATTGACAAAACATCTGAGGAATGTCTCCATGCACTGATTAACCCGTTCAGTCTGACCATCAGACTGAGGGTGATAAGATGTACTCATGCACAATGTAACCCCAACAAGAGCAAACAAAGCCTTCCAAAAGTGATTGGTAAAAATCCTGTCCCTATCAGACACTATAGCAGAAGGCATTCCATGGAGCTTGTACACATGTTGCATAAATAATTTGGCAACTATGGCAGCAGTAAAGGATGTCTCATGGGGATAAAATGGCTGAACTTCAAAAATGTATCCACCATTACCAAAACACAGTTCTTGCCACCAGAGAGTGGTAATCCTTCCACAAAATCTAAACTGATGGTCTGCCAAGCACCTGAAGGAACATGAAGTGGTTGGAGTAAGCCAGGATATTTGACCCGTTCAGCCTTGGCCTGCTGACAGACTTGACAAGTTGTCACAAATGTATGTATGGCTTTCCTCATGCCAGGCCATGCAAACATCTGCTTAATACGGTGATAAGTGACTGGAAAGCCAGAATGACCCCCAATTGCAGAACTATGTAAAGCCTGCATAACTTGTTGTTGCATAGCAGAATTATGACCCAACCAAATTTTCCCTTTAAATCGAAGCAACCCATTCTAAAAGGAAAAACCAGGGACAGATTCAGCATTAACTTCTAGCTTGGACATCAAAGCTTTAGTGGCCGGGTCAGCATAATAGCCCTCCATTATGTCCTTGCTCCACTGAGGGGAGACCACTGACAGAGACAAACAAGCAGGAACCTCCTGAACTCTCCTAGACAAGGCATCTGCAACTCGATTTTCAGACCCTGGTTTATAGATAACTTTGTACTACGTCCCCAACAACTTGGTAAAAACTTTCTGCTGCCAAGGCATGTGAAGTCTTTGCTTATTTAAATGCACCAGGCTCTTTTGATCAGTAAAGATAATAAATTCAGCATGTAACAGATAAGATCTCCACTGCTCAATAGCAATCAAAATGGCCAAATATTCTTTCTCATAAGTAGATAACCCTTGAGTTTTAACTCCCAGAGGTTTACTAATGAAAGCTAAAGGATGCCCATCTTGGAAAAGTACAACACCAACCCCATTTTTGCAAGCATCTGTTTCAAGGCAAAACTGCCTAGAGAAATCAGGCAAGGCTAAAATAGGAGCAGAACTCAGAGTTTGTTTCAAGGCAGCAAAGGCTAAATCTTGGTCTTGTGTCCACACAAACAAAACACCTTTCTTGAGCAATTCAGTGAGAGGCTTGATAATAACAGCAAAGTGTTTCACAAATTTCTTGTAGTAGCCAGCTAGCCCCAAAAAGCTTCTTAACTCCTTGACTGAAGTTGGAACTGGCCAACTAACAATAGCCTCCACTTTGGCTTCATCAGTAGAAATGCCAGCCTGACTAATTTTGTGGCCTAAGTAATTTCTCCCTCTGGGCAAACTTGCACTTAGATAACTTAACATGCCACTGGTTTTGTTGCAACAGAGTTAACACCTCCTTCAAATGTGTTACATGTTCCTTAAAGGATTTACTATAAATAAGAATATCATCGAAGAACACAATAACACAGCGCCTGAGTAAGGGGGCTAAAGTGGAGTTCATAGCGCCCTGAAAAGTGCTAGGAGTACCAGATAATCCAAATGCCATTACCAAAAACTCAAACTGCCCATGGTGAGTTTGAAATGCAATTTTATACTCTTCTTCAGGTTTTAACTTGACTTGATGATACCCAGAAATCAAGTCCAAAGTTGTAAACCAGCTAGCTCCTGCCAACTCATCCATAAGCTGATCAAAGATAGGAATAGGAAACTTCCCCTTAAGAGTGAGAGCATTCAAATATCTGTAATCCACACAGAACCTAAATGTGCCATCCTTTTTCCTGACCAATAGTACAGGAAAAGAAAATGGAGAAGAGCTTGGTCTGATGATACCCAATTGAACCATTTCAGCAACTTGCCTTTCAATTTCATCTTTCAGTGAGGGAGGATATCTGTATGGTCTGATAGTAAAAGGCCTAGCCCCAGGAATTAGAGGTATACTATGATCACAGTCCCTGACAGGAGGGAGAGCAGTGGGAGAAGCAAACACTACCTAAAACTGCACTAACAGATTGGCAATGTCAGGAGGTAACTCACTCACCCCATCTGTAGCTGATTGCTGAGATACTGTATTTATCTGAATCAATAACTCCTGATCATATTCAGGTAACTGACCCTGGAGCACAGTTGTAGAACCTTCATAAGGAATTACCATCCTTTTGTGTCGCTAATGGACCTTCATAGGGCTAAAATGTTCCGACCAATCCATTCCCAAAATGATGTCATAAGACTGCAATGGTAAAATTTTTAGTTGCTGCTGAAAAGCACAGCCCTGGATTGTCCAAGTGGCCTGAGAAATAGCCGAGACACAAGCCATGAGACCCCCATTAGCAACCTTAACTTGAACATTGGCTAGACAAAGAGACAATGCAGGCATTTTATCAACAGCCTGTTGATTGATAAAAGAATTTGTGCTTCCAGAATCAATAAGAATGTGGACCTGGCAACCATTCATCTCCCCAACCAAATGTATGGACCCAATTCCTCCACATTAAAGAGTTCCCACACTTCCTGCATTGCTTGGAGTTGAACTGTGGTAGCACAAGTGTGACCCTGATGCCATTTTTCAGCACACCTGTCACACAACCTTTTAGCACGCCTGAAAGCACGAAGAGCAGCCAACTTGTCTTCAACTGATCGAGCAGCTGGCACAGAACATTGGTCCACAGGTAAAGCTAACTTGACAGCTCCCATGGATGGTGGTGGTGCAGGTAAAGGCAAGGGACTCTTTGTAGAATATTTGCCCCAAGAAACAGCTTAAGGTTTACGAAAGTCCTTGCGCTTGGCCGGCTCAGCCACTTCTTCCTGCAAAAGGGCGAGAGCACAAGCAATATCCAAGTCTGATGGATGCTGAACAAGGACAACAACTCTAAGATCATCACGTAAACCATCAACAAACCGAGTACTAAAGAACAATGGATCAGAAACTGACTCATAAGCAGACAATTGGTCCACTAAATTGCTAAATTGATCAATGTACTCTGCGACTCAACCTAATTGCTTGATACAAAATAATTGCCTAAGCAGCAACTGATACTGATCTTTGCCATAGCACTCATGCAACAAGGAGCAAAACAAAGGCCAATTGAGCACAGGATATTTGAGTTCTACAGACTGAAACCAACAAGCCACAACAGGAGAGACATGCATGGATGCCACCCTAATCCAATCGACCGGATCTACATGGAACATGTCAAAATATATCTCACACCTAGATATCCATAATCTAGGATTGTATCCGTCAAACACAGGAAATGAAATCTTTGGCAACTTGCTCCCGAAGCGAGGCACATGATCAACAGACCGAGCCCGTGCAACAGAAGAATCATACAGAGAACCATGGAACTTAGCATGTGAAGGAAGTGAAGAGGGATCGGGCATACCCTTGACCGAGCCAGGAATTAAGGTCGCCATGGACCGAAATCCCTAATCCCGGTGATGGAGTTCGTCGTGGTGCCCACTGGGGCCGTCGGTGGGGAATCCGGCAGGTGGGCGCGCGGCCACCGACTCAGGCTTGATGAGTAAGCCCGCATCAACAGCAGTGTTCTCCATCACGGAGCGGCCCCATTGCTTAGTGAGCCGCTTGAGTTCAAGCTTGATAACATCCATCGCCGCATCCACGGACGGCTTCCAGGAGATAATTTCCTCTTGAGCATTTTCTAGAACATCTAGGCACCCCTCCTTGGCGTGCGCCAGATCCTCGAACTTCTTCTCCCACTTGGAATCCAACGCTGAGAAGCGCTTGTCCATCTCATCCAGCAACAACTTGGTATTGGGATCCATGGCGCCAAGACGTCTCTGACGGTGAGTGAAGTGGTCGTGATTCAGGAGCGGATCCAGAGCGACTTGACCCTCCGCAGGCACCTGTGTCTCTGATACCAATTGTTAGCAACACAGAAGCGAGGGCAGAAGGATAGCAGGGAATTGGAGATCGGAAGTTAGAACACGAGGATGGGATCGGACGGAGTAGTTCTTCAGAACGGAAGATAGTTTGTTACAGATGTTCTTTTCGATGATTCCTTCCTTCCTCACACACGCCTCCTTTAATAGCTAACAAACTCACGCACGCACAAAACGCTTACACCCATTCTGGGCCATACATCCGAGTGTTAGCTTTCTTGGACCGGTTCCCTCGGCGGAGCCCATCTTCACTTGCCCGTGTTGCAGCTGATCCAGATATTGTCGCTGGTGACTGTTGCCCGTCAGCTAATGCGCTAACACCTTCCCGGCTTCGCCTTCCACAGGGCTTTCAAGGTCGCTCTTGCCCAGTTGCATGCCCGATCTTGCGAGCAAAAGCGATGGGCATGAGTTTCCAGTGGGCGAAAGGCGTTTCCAGATCGAGCATGGACATGATGGACCGCCTGATTGAGGCCGAGGACGAGCATGACAGGAGGCTGGACGACGAGATCATTGACATCCTCATCATGTACCTGAACGCGGGGCATAAGTCCTCCGCACACATCGCCATGTGGGCTTACTGGGCTACGGTGTTTTTTCAGGAAAACCCAGAGATATTTGCAAAGGCAAAGGTAGGACACATAAATCGACAATGATGGTGCGTTTTTTTTTCGACGTTCGATTTTAGTAGCTTTTGTGTTTAGTTTTTGAACAGATAGTTGTGTGGTGCGATTTCAGGCTGAGCAGGAGGAGATCATTCGAAGCATTCCACTAACACAGAAGGGAATTAACCTGAGGGACTTCAGAAAGATGGAATACCTTTCCCAGGTACAGTCTTGAGCTCAACGAAATACTTCCTACGATGTAGGAAGCAATTCCCCTTCCCTCTGACATCTCTTCACACTAACAAAATCCTGAAGGTCATCGATGAGACGCTGCGCTTTGTCAATATCTCGTTTGTATCATTCCATGAAGCAACGAAAGACGTCTTCGTGAATGGTGCGCTTAATTCAGAAACCTCATGCTCTGTCTTCCTCTGGCGATCACTTCTGAATCATAAATCAGCATCTCTGATAAGCAGCACATGCCAACAGGCTACCTGATACCAAAGGGCTGGAAGGTTCAGCTCTGGTCCAGAAGTGTGCACATGGATCCTGAAGTTTATCCTGACCCCAAGAAGTTCAACCCATCAAGATGGGAGGTAGAAATGATTTCAGTTTACAGAGGGTTGCCGCTCTGAATAATCATAGAAGCATCAAATAGCATGCTGAGCTTATTACGGATAAGCTAAGCTAGCTGAATTTTACAGTTTTTATTGAACTATTTTCAGGGTCATACGGCGAGAGTCGGCACGTTCCTTCCTTTTGGACTTGGCACCAAGATGTGCCCCGGGAATGATCTTGCAAAGGCGGAGATCTCTGTCTTCCTCCACCATTTCCTCCTTGGTTACAAGTACGCTGTTTACATAGAAACCATTAGTAATTTCCCAAGCTTGCATCTAGTATTCTAGTTTTTAGCGTCGATTTCAAGAAATGAGCTTTAGTTTGTTCAAATGTAAATTATATACAAATGCTCAAACGAAGTTGTCTTTTGTTCTTTGCTGCGCACAGGCTCACAATGAAAAATCCAAGCTGCCGGATAAGATATCTCTGTTAGGATTGATCTCATCTGACTCAATCCAACGATTGAGTCGGACCCCTTGACCGTGTCCTGATCGGGGACGCTCAACCGACCATTGATCGGCGGATCCCTATCACATAGCGCTATAAAAAGAGAAAGGTGGGGCTGGGGCGCGGACACGAGTTTCGCCGCCGCCACTAGCCCACCGAAGAACCCTAGAAGGCCCCTCCGATCGTGGACGCGCTGCAGTGACGGGAAACACCGTCGGACGCGCCGCCGTCCTCTGGACTCTACCGGCCCGTACTACGTCACTGCTCTCACGGTAACTTCTTCCTACTCTACCCCCTCTGCCAAGCCCGAAGGTATGGATCTCTTCTTCTCTCCCTTCCTGGATTCTCCAAGTTTATACCATGTCTAACTGAAAGCACCCGAAGATCTACACCTAGACGATCCTCTATCAATCTCCCTCACCCCAGGCCGGTGGACAATTGCTTGGCAAAGATCACAAAAGTTTGTGATAAACGATAAGGCCTGGATCAAACTATTTCATTCGGACTTCCTGTAAAAATCACCTTTATGTTCTTTCAATAAAACGTCTTGCATTGTCATGCTTTTGTGAAGCTCCGAGTCTCCTGTGACAAGGGTTCTATGACACGCCTTCCCGAACTCATGTCCTTGCTTTGCTCAATCATCACAAATAAACTGAAGTTCCTTCATTGCAAATTACTTGTACATGATTCTGACACTTCCCAACCGTGCTCTCAAACGGTCAAACCTGTCATCGGACGTGGTCTAAAAAAACGTCACCGGGCGTCGCAACACGAATCACACACAACGCGACGCAACGATCGCGAACTGACCAGTCGGGCTAGAACCGAAAAGGCTCACGCGGCCTATAAAAGCCCACAACACCGCGGCCTTGGCCCAAGTAGAAGGCTTAACCGGATCGGGCTATATCTGATCTCTCACGTGCCGCCCCCGCCCCTCCGCTGCATATCTCTCGTCGGTCCGTACTCTCGTCGCCTACCCTTCCCCAGCGGCACACGCGGACGCCTTCGAACCCTAGTCACCCGCGACCCCCCTGCAGTCCCCCGACGCCTCCTGCCCCCGGCGGCGGCTGCGGCATCTGCGTCAGCGAAGATGTCGGGCGGCTTCTTCCGGGTAAGCTGCCCACTCGTTGCCTCGATCTATCTAGCTCGCGTTTCGTCCCTCCGTCGTTGTTCGGGGTCGTCGGATCTGCGTCTGTGAGAGAGGCCGCGCTGATTCCCCGTGGCTTTTGCGCAGGGGACGTCCGCTGACCAGGACACGCGCTTCTCCAACAAGCAGGCCAAGCTGCTCAAGACGCAGAAGTTCGCGCCTGAGCTTGACCACTTGGTTAGTTCGTTCGTTCACTCGTGTGCTTCGTTTCTCAATTTGGCTGTAATTAGCGCTGAATGTTTCGGGGTTATAGCTGTTACCTTCAAGGGCATGCTCTGATTCTGGGATTTTGTGCTTGGGGTTGGTGATAGGTGGACATGTCAAAGGTCAAGATGGATGTGATGAAGCCCTGGATCGCCAAGCGAGTCACTGAGCTTCTCGGGTTCGAGGACGAAGTGCTTATCAACTTCATCTATGGCCTCCTCGAAGAGAAGGTGAAGTTTCTACTAAAGACACGCTTTATTCGTGTCTAGCAATGTTGCATGTTTATTACGCCCTTATGGAATAGTGTGCGCATGGTGCATCAATAGGTACCAAATTTGATTGAATTTTTCATTGAAAAAAGCAGTCTCTCCTACTTGGTACCTGTAGGCATGCCTGGATTACAGTGGATTTAGTCTAAGCAGCTTCAGTAATGTAGCTAAGAAACTACAGAGCAGCTATTTTATGATCTAGCTCAGGAATTAGAACTGAAATACTGCTTTAGTTTAGGAGTCAACACAAACCTGAGAGCATATGCAGGCTTGTTTGGACAGTGGCTTGTAATCTGATCAATCATGTGAAGATAATCCTAGCCAATTTCTGATTTCACAAAATTCCAACTGGATTCAGTTATGCCTTGTAGCCAAGCAATGTCCCCATCTTGTGTGTTACAGTTGCTTGTGCATGATGAGAAATCTTTCTGCTGGGAAGTTGTATTTCTGACTGCTATGCCATATAGTCCAATGTTGCTCAGCTATAGAATTGGTTTTTTTTAATGTCTTTCAAAATCACATACAGTACATCCATATTGTTTCTTTTGTAATGTGTAATATTATTTCACTTGTATCATAGATGATAACTGATGCCGATGAGGTGTGTTTATGCCTTTTTTTTTCAATGGCAGGAGGCGGATGGGAAGAAGATCCAGATCCAGCTGACAGGGTTCATGGAGAAGAACACAGTGAAGTTCATGAAGGAGCTCTGGGGCCTCCTCTTAAGTGCGCAACAGAATGCCAGTGGGGTACCTCAACAGTTTCTAGATGAAAAGGAGGCTGAAATACAGCAGAGAAAGGTTTGTTTGACTAAAAATATATTAGTGTACTGTCACCAATTTGACCGGTGCCTGTTGGATATGCTATTTTCAATTAAGGCCAATTGCACATTTGCCACCAGTTCGAACCATAGCTGTACATTTGCCACTAAAAAGACTAAACTGCATATTTGCCATCGGATAGGCTGGTCAAACATTGGACTGCCGCACCTCATGAAATCCGTTTGACTGACGCAAATTGCCCTCTCTGTGCTACGATACGCTGTCCTCGCATGTGGATGCATTGTCAATGAAGTTGGGGAGGAGTGTGGCAGCGTCAGCATGCAGTGGAGGAGCAGGTCCTTGGGTTGCAGGCGACGAGAAGCTCCAAATCAGCCACTCCTGCTCCCGATTCAGTGGCGTTGCCGTGCATTTTGGCAGCCACTGTGACTTCTCATTTGATGTTGGCCCCTCCTCCCGCCGTAGATCCACCCGAGGCCAACCTCCTTGCCGAGCTCCTCATTCCTGCAGCCCGACCTGCTTCTCCACCGGTTTTGATGGCAAATTTACAACTTATGGTTTTATAAAGGCAAATTTAAGTTAAGATCAAAGTAGTGGCAGATGCGCAATTTACCCTTTCAAGTTTCAATTAACTCAGATCATTCATATGGGAGTTTATGGCCTTTTGGGTCCTTAAGCACTGTAAGCACAACAATGGTAGTTTGTTCATATGGCAGAATGCATATATTTTTATGGGCCATTTTGAGTGATCACCGTGGATGGCTATTAGAAGCTTAGTTTCTCCATTCTTTGGTTGCGATTTTTAGACTTTCGGGGTTTAGTGGGGCCTTTTAAATTCTTTGTTCATCCCATGAAACTATAATAATTTTCAGAGATCATTGAAATGTTGGTCATATTTCATTTTCAGAAATGTGAAAGTCTTATACTTAATGCAGGCGGAGGATGATAGAATTGCACAGGAGATCCAAAAGAAGCGGGAGAAAGAGGGAATAGACTTAGAACTGGAGAAGCAGAAAATGATGGTGAGCATTTCAGCCATTTTTTTGTATCATTGATTTTAGGTTATTTCGTGACATCTTTTGTTTCTGATGGTATTCAGATAGCTTCTCCGATTATTTGGGTTCATATCATTCTTTACCTCAACTACTGTAGGATGGGGATACTAGCAACTCAAGATCCTATGGTGATCCAAATGGCTCTGCTTTAAATAAAACAAATATCGATGCCACGGAAGAAATGGAATTGGACTTCAAGCGCAGCTCAAGAACAAAGAACCGGTCAGTGTTTTTTATGGCTTTAACTACATCTTAAATGCATGCTTCACACTATGCTATCACTGTATGCCTATATTTAGAGGATCCAGTCCTTTGCATTGTGACTATTTATTTTCCGAAGACCAATCTTTGTGTTTTACCTGTAACCAGTCAGCTTGTGGTTGCCACCCTTTATTACTGACTTATGTAAGAAACTGTCATCACCAATCAAAATTTAGGCCACTCCTCTTAAGTAAAACTTTTTATTAATGCATCAGTGTATTTTGAGAACAGTTAAATAGCTAATAGATATTAAGTAATTATGTTCAAAAGGCTGTCGTGATCTGAAATCTTTCTAAACCGTCATGAATTTTTAGATAAATCATTGTAAGTATGCAAACCATCATTCTACTGTTTTCTTTCTTATCTTTAACACTGATGTTTCTTTTCTCAAATAGCCTAATCACGTTGTAGGGTTTGTTCTAGGTGAAATTACTGTGGAGAATAAATTTATTGATTTTTTTCCTTCCAGGGGAAGTCGCAGATCCAGGAGCATATCTTTGTCACCCCATGGTAGGCAAAGATCTATTTCTCCCAGAAAGCGTTCTCGATCTCCTTCCAGGCGTTCCCGCTCCATTGATAGACATCGTAGATCATCACGGCGTTCAACTTCACCTAGACGCTCTGCTTCTCCCCGAAGGCATTCTCCAAGAAGTACCCCTTCAATTTCTAGAAGGAGATCACCTTATTCAAGGAGAGGGTCACCTTCACTGTCAAGGTATCCGTCCCCACCTTCACGCAGGAGATCTCCTCTTCGCAGAAAATCACCATCATCTGGATCACGAAGGTCACCTTCTCCTCGCCATCGTCGTTCACCAGCTCGTGCGCCAAGGAGGTCACCATCTCCTGCACGTCGAAGGTCTCCTGTTCGACACAGATTTTCACCAGGCAGACATCGATCTCCATCTCCAGCAAGGCGTAGGCCAAGGTCCCCATCTCCAGGAAGGCGAAGGCCAAGGTCCCCATCTCCTGGAAGGCGCAGGCCACGGTCCCCATCTCCAGGAAGGCGCAGACCACGGTCCCCATCTCCTGGAAGCCGCAGGCCACGCTCCCCATCTCCTGGAAGACGTAGGCCATGGTCTCGATCGCCAGTAAAACGTCGGTCCCCATCTCCAAAACGCCGAAGGAGATCCCCAAGTTCACCGAAAACTCGTTATGCAAATCGACGTCCATCTCCACAGCGGAGAAGGTAAATCTGCAGCGATACTTTCTTTCCACCTCTCTATGCATGGAATCAGCAACCAATTCTGATATATCAATACCTGCAGGAGTATCAGTCCGTACAGTAGCAAAAGTCCTAATCGTTCTCGCCGGAGTTTGAGTGTGGAGATTGAGAAAGGAACAAATGGCACCCCCTCCACTAAAGACAGAGTTGTGCCTGAAAGGTAACATAGTTTTCTTTTGAGATATGTTTATCAGGAACTATTCCCTTACGATACCTAAGGAACCAAAAAAAATATTTTTAGATATGCTCTTTTGCTTGTATCCAGAAACTAGTACCTTACAGCCAATATTGTCTTAGGGACCGAGAACGAAGATCAGGTGATGATAGTGACAGGGATGGTGCAAGGACTGGTGATCATCGTTCCCCAGATTCTGAACGTAGGTTGTCAAATTCCTTGAGGCCGCCAAATAATGAAGAAAGAAACTCCACACGTGATAGGTGTGTATTTTTCTGCATTGTGTTGTATATGCTTTCTTCCATATTCTGCCCTTAGAGAACATATTTGGATGTTGAAAGGTCTCATCATCTGTTTGGCGGTTCTTTCAGGAGCTCAGGGAAACAATTACCTAGTCAGGACAGCACAGATACAAGTGGAGATGAGGACGAAGGCAGTCGTGCTAGGTTGGTGCCATATTTTCCTCTATTGTGCTTGTAAAATTGTTTCCCTTGCATTTTCTCAATATTAATGTTGTTTCTCTATTCCTGTTTCAGAGAGAGTGCACGAAAAGCAAATTCAGCACGTAGGAAAACCAAGGATTTCTCAGCAGATCGGCAGCTGAATAAAGTTGGAGCTGGTGTCTTAAGCCCTGGAGAAAAATCTCCATTCATGTTACAAAGGTTGGATTCCCTTTCTGAAACTGCTTTTAGTTCTTGAGAATTGAATGCTCGCTGGAACTACTGTGTGCTCTGTACCCATAGCTTTCTGCTACTATTTGAACCACTTTGCAACACTACCTTTTTCCCTAATGTACAGAACCTTAATATATGTTGTAATTCTCTTATTGAAAACTGCATAATACTATATAAATCTCAGATGAAGATTTATTCTCTGATAGTGTCTTCTTCATCCCTTGAGTATGAAGGCATGTGGTTGACAAGTTTATACAGACCTATCGTTTTGGTGGATGTGCCATTTGTTACTGTTATATATTCAGGGCCAGTTTGGTAGGGCTCCAGCTCCTCCTAAAATGAGAAGGAGCTGGAGGAGCCACTTTTTTTGGCTCTGGCTTCTCCATATAAAACGGCCCCGGCTCCTCTAGTGCTCCAAGGGTGGAGCCGTTTTTGACCAAACTGTTTGGTAGGGCTTCAGCTGGAGCCGCAGGAGAAGCCAGAGCTGGAGCCCTACCAAACTGGCCCTCAGTTATAACTATGATGATGTCATCGTAAAATAAGTGCGATCTTGCTAAATACATGTGTAGCTATATATATATATCAGAAAGCACCATCTTGCTCAGCACAATGTGCATCTTCTCAGCAATTGTATGATATTGTTTTCTGTTTTCCAGTGGCAAGGGCGTCCAGAAGAAACACCCTGATCAACTGTCTGAATCATCAGAAGATGAGCTTGTTGGTAGAAGAATGAAGCGTAGAACTGATTCTCCTGATGAGCGTTCCCCACCTAGAATTGAAAAAGATGACTCGCATTCAAAGGATGAGAGGAACAGTGAGCGTGCCGTGAGGGGTTCACGTGATGATTCTGATAATGCTACTGGGGCAAAGAAATATTTTTCTAAAGTCAATGAGGGCTCCCAATCGGAAGATGGAAGTCCTGTCAAAAAGCTCAAGAAAAGAACAGATGTTAAAAGCCACATTGATTCTGGCAGTTCAGGGTCCGAAGAACCTGACAAACATAGATCCCATTCTGAGAAGCAAAGGAACAAGAAGGCCCATAAGCATAAGAAACAGTATGATGATAGTTCTGAGTCTGATTCCGAGCCAGATGGCAAAGAGGCAAAGAGGAGGAGGAAGGAAGAAAAGAAGCTAAGAAAAGAAGAAAGACGTCGTAGACGTGAAGAGCGGCATCGCAGAAGGGCAGAACGCCATGCCAGCAAACAAAAGTCGAAGCATTCTGATACTGTTGCACCTTCAGATTCTGAGAAGGATCGGGATTCTGATTCAGATGTTGATGTTAGGAAAAGAGGTTCACCCGTGGGCAGAGAAGAGTCTGATCAGAAGAAACTTGAAATCGAGCTTCGTGAGAAGGCCCTTGAATCTCTTAGAGCCAAGAAAGCCATCAACAACTAGCCTGAGAATTTTATTCCGACGCATTTGAGTTTCTATTTTCAAGTGCTTATCTCAATGTTATGGAAGTGTGGTTATATGATGCCTATTTAATGTTCTGTATGTTTATGTGGCAGTTGATCTGAGGATTCCTGATCTGTTTCCTTGATGCAGCTGCGTGCAGGCTTAGCTGCCAGTTATCTGGTAATGTTTGCTTCTACAGATTTGTATGAACCATAACACTGAAATGGAGATATTTATGTTTCGTGAATTGCTTGGTTTTGTTTTCTTTCCTTAACTGGAAGTTGATATTCTGAATTTCTGATAAGTTCTATACTAGCGTACCTTGTTGTGTAATTTGTTAAAAATATATATTAGTGAAACCTAGCATAGCTATATTACATTATTCATTTACTGGAAAGTAATAAGGAAGATTGATTTTGGATAAGGGCACCCCTGGGCTTGCTGTGAAATGATACCTGCTTATTTATTTTTCCACTTTTGTGGACACCTTGCTGCTACTTTGTTGATTTGAATTTGGATTATTGGCAGATTAGCACCATGTGCACAAGCTTTTTATGTTCCTCAGGATGATTTGATCCACGCCTCAACAAAAACAAGTTGGTAACATTGTTGATTGGAAAGTCTGCTAAAGCATTCCTTCTTACCAGTTGTTTGGTCGGTGCTGCTTAGTTTCAGGTTTGTGCAGTAGCCAATATATTTGATTGCTATATCACGCAGGTAAATATTTGATGCTATAGCCATCATTCTTTTCAGAAACGTAGTTTTAATGCTGACTTAAGAGAAAGTGAAAAAAAATATACCATGATAAACTTTTATGCTTGGAATATGAAACCACCAAACCAGCTGATGATTTGAGCTACAAACAGTATTTGCAGAAATCATCTTCCACCTGGGATGACCTCCATCTTTAGTTTGCCAACTTAGGCTATTACTTGCTGTCCAATGATGCATGGGCATGTGTGCTTTAGAAAGAAAAAACCGGGGGACAAGGGGAGCTTCCTGTTCTCCTTGTTGATTAGTGCCCTGAGTTTATAGAATCTTTATTGACTGGTAATACTATGGTTCCTTTTCTTGGCTTTGACCGTTATCTTGGTTTTCCATGTTCATCCTCATGACAAATCTAGCATAGTTTTTAACTGACGGCTTAAATAGCGTGCTAGTGCTGTTTCTTTTCGAAGAGGTAGAATAGCTTTGGAGTCATCCAATTCAGTACTAGTTGTACAAAATGCGTTCATGCATTTGGGAGACCACGTGTAACCAAATCATGCTTTCATCTGTTCACCTTTGATCTGTGGGTCACTGATGTTGAGACTTAAGGCTACTCAGTTCATTTATGTTGGGTTGCAAGCACTTTGTGCCCTTCTCTATGTTGGTTTGGATGTAGCATCCTACCGACACCAGCACATTTAGAATTCAGTGTCTTGTGTAGACGTGCACGTCAATCGATTATTATATTAGCATTTATGGAGATGTGATGCTGAGTATTTTTGTTGCTGCGACCTAGGGTTGTGTTCGGGGAGATCAGCATGCTTTGGTTAGTCGTGGATTCAGATTGCAGCATTTTGTAATCTGAAATTTTATGGAGCCAAAAAAGTGCAACAAATTTGAACAGTCATTAGAAATTTCTTGTGTGCTGTCATGTTAATTCCCAGGAGGGGACACGTGAGGAACTCAGTTCCAGCTAGTCGCCAAGGGGCAGTGAGTTGTTGCCAACAGTAGCGACCACTGGAATCTGAGTTCTTACGAAGGTGTATCCCTAAACGTGGCGTCAGCGTCACATGGGAATGCTTCTTTAGAAATTGCAAATTTACATTTAGTTTAATTAACAATGCAATCTTATGTGTACTCCATTATTTTCTTAGCTTGTTCCAGTGTATCCTTATGATCTGTTTCACTGTTTGGATGCCCTTCAACCTACTTTCCCCCATTCATTGAAAATGCTATATTTACATCTCTGTCCGATGCAACAAATCCCTGTGTTTACATCGCACTGTTTTGACGCCAGCTTTATTTACGCCCCATTCTTTATGTGCACTGGAATCGTTATTTGCGCAGTTCACAATGCTTTCATTATTTGTATTTTTCTTTAGCTTGCCCAGTTGTTTGCTGGCGCGCTTGATTAGACCAGGTTTGCGTATGCGTGAGCATACAACATATAAATGTTTGTCTATCAAAATGCGTTTTTTATATCTTATCTGGGCTGTAGCCTGTTGGTCGAGAAAGGGACGCCTGGAATTTGTTGCGACTGTTCGTGACGTTCTGCACCCAATGTATCTCATTGGTGCATCGCGATGGGTTGTCACTTTTATTTTTTTTCTCGCCCCGTGATGTCAGTAGATGATCGCCATGCCATCATTGGTGTTCCTTTCCATCACGAAAAACAGCTCCCTGTCATTGGAAATTTGCCGTTGTCATTGTGCGCAGCGTTTGCACTCTACACCGGTGGCTGCGCTCAGCAATCGCGCTTTGCTCCCTCTACTTGTAGTCTGGCGCCTGCCTCGCTAAATTTGGTGGCCTTCGGAGCTATGATTGCTACCCAAATAAGGCCAGCGAATTCATCTTCTACCGCAGCACCCGCGCAGACTGCAGACGCCCGGCGACCGCTTTGCCCCAGCTGTGTTAGGACCTGGTCGCCCTGCCAAAAAGTCCAAGAGCTCTGCCTACTGTTCCCAGGCGCGGGGCTCGGACGCTCGGTCACCGCTCGTGCCGCTCTCCCCGTTCGGTCCGATCCACACGTGCGGTGCAATGCAATGCCGTGTTGGTCGCGGCCACGTTCATTTGCAGAATGGCAAGTTGGTTGGACTATTTTGGATCTTTCCTTGTTTTGGAAGCGAGAGCCGGTTGGACTCGGAACAGTTGCTCCGCGAACATGCATGGGACCGGGACAAGGTCGTGCTCGTAGGGATGGAACGGGACTCCTCGTTCCTCACAGTGCCTGGGACGTTGACCCGTCATCTACTCATCTTCCGCCCGTAGCTGTTCGAAATTGAACGCCGCGAGAGCTAGCCCTGTTCGCTTCAGCTTATTCAGTCAGCTTATTAGCTACCAAACAGTGTTTTTCTCTCACAACAAATCAGCCGCTTCAGCTTTTCAGCCGGCTTATAAGCTGAAGCGAACAGGCCCAACTCGCCACGCAGACTCCTGCCTAGCTGCATTGACACGGCCCCGAACCTCTGATGACGGTAGTCGGGCCAGTATAGCTGCGTCTGCGTACGCGTCGCAAATGGTAGCGCACGAATTTATTTGCATGCGCGCCCGCACTTCAGCAGTGCAGCTACCTTGCCGACGGCAAACAGTCCGCCGGTTGAATGGCGCGACTGCTCCCACGTGGGGAGGTTGGGTCTGCGAGCGGCCATGCGCGCGTGCGTTGCCGACACCGTGGTCGCGCTCCCGCTCCGTGCCATGCCTCGCGCGGGCACCGGCTGCCCCAGTGCCCCTGGCCGGGTACGTGCTACGTGGTGGGGCTGGTGGCACCGTCGCCCCGGCACGCTAGCCAACGGTCGGGATGGGTGAAAATTCCCGGTGCGCCTCGGTCACTCACGCCCATGCTAGCTCGCCGCAGCGCGCCTGCCTTGCCCGTGGCGTCTCCGTGAGTCAAGGCAGCGCACGTCGCGTCGTGGGTCGGGAGGACTGCTCAACTGCAGGCGCGTACGCTGCTCGTGTGCATGGAGGTGGAGGAGAGCGTGGGTCGCACAGCGGCGGTCGGGGAGAAGTTGGTGAGGTCAAATCCGTGGAAATGTCAAGCCTAATCCGGGTGCGAGGCGCGGGGGGTGGCCGGGTGGGGGCTTTACTTCCTGAACGGGCTAGGCAAAGCGGGGACGGCCGGACGCGTCGCACAGCGGTGGAGGGCCCCGGCGCGCGCGGCCGCGGTGCAGAACAAGGTCAGGTCCGATGTGAACGCCTGCACTCCAAAGGCCCAACCACCGCTAGCTGCTTCCTTCCCTTCTCAACGAGACGGGACACGGGCATCGCCACGCCAACTTGGATCACACTTCGGAAATCAAATCAAATCAGACACATCGCCCATCCATACCGGAGTCACGCCTACCCTACCATCCTTTGCCTTTGGGGGAGAGAGGGATCGATCTAGATTCTAGAGAGATGGGAATGGACATTGGAGAGACGGGAGTCACGAGAGGTAAGTTGGGGCATTGGGATATTCCTACCTGCACGAAATCACGGCACTAGCAGCAAGGCGAATAAGCTTTTTTTTTTTGGCACGAAGGTTCTTTTCCGCTCCGCACACCGTTGTAGCGTGTGAGTCTGTGAGAGAGAGTGAGCAGGCGATGGACATATATGGCATGTTCTCCGAGCATCCAAAGACGGGCAGCGAACAGTAGGCGATCGATCCCTTTCGTTTCGTGCGGGTTTGGAACATGTAGACACACGAGCACACGCACTCACACACCTGTCACTTCGTTTCGTTTCGTTTCACCTCACCCGCCCAGTGTCGTACCGGTGGGTGTAGGGCACAGTGCCGCCATGTCGCCGTCTCCATGGGGCCATCCATGCCCCTCTAATTTAACCACCAAGTCCATCGGCGGTGACAAGCTTCATTCAGCTAACCCCGGTAGCTAGCTGCTGCTGCTACTGCTCCGTGATGAGATGAGAGCATTTCTTCCTGTCCGGGTGGTGAGCTGATATGGGAAAAGGGGTGAGGGAAGGAATGGGTCGAGCAGTAGTGGGGGAAGCTCTTGACGGGACGGGGCTTTTCCTGGAGGCAGACAAGAATTCAGCAGCGGCGCTCGATTCGGAGCGGATGGAATTTTGCTGACCGGCGAATTTGGCTGCTCCCTTTTTAGTGTTCCCGATCATGTTTCAGCTTGTGCTTGGAGCATCGTAAAAATGGCAAAAAAGCAGTCCTGAGTGCTACTGCGTCGTTGTTGATCGTTGTACTTCGCTTGTTAAGACTAGGTGACCAGCGCGTTGCTTTCTTGGATAGTTTATTTCGTTCGCCAGCCAGTATTGCTCTCCAGTTTTTTTATGCTCCAACAGTCCATGATCGTCGAAACATCATGGATTAGATGATTGTGCATGCGTCTTACATAAAGAAATTGAAGTACCCGTGCCAGTGTGGCAGTGTGTGTGTGTAACGATTTGCATCCGTAATCCATTACAGCACTAATCTACCAAAGATTTTTAGATTTCCAACACTTACCTCATTTGCATGCTCCCTTCTCCCCACCCCTTCACCATTCCCTGTCAGTATGAGCCTTTTTTTGGGGGAGCCGGACCTGAATTCATTACCAAGATGGAACAAAGTTACTCCCTCCATTCCTGTTTACAAGGCATGGCATGGCATGGCACGGCACGGTCTCCCAAATTAGACTTTGATCATTTATTTATTTATATTATATTATATTATTTATAGCTCTAAACTTATAATCATTGGAGAGTACATTTGATTACAAATCCAACCATGTTTACATTAAAAAAATAAAAAAATAAATTACTAAATTATTAGTCAAAGATTATAAAGTTTGAATATGTGCATCTTCTAAACAGAAAAGGAGGGAGTACATAGTTTCCAACAGTTTCCAACTTTTTGTTAACGACCACCTTACACGTGCCATATCAAAACCTAGCACGGCAGCTTAAACAACGCCTAATAACCTCCCCCGCATGAATCCAGCACATGTAAACACGTCCTGTGAACACCCTTCACCACTACTCTATGTAGATCCAATGCATGGCTTAATCTGTCAAGCACTTGTGTACTTGCTCATGGTGCATGGCGGCGAAGAACCCCAGACTACGTGAGTCTGAAATAATGGTAAGGCGAATTCATATGAAATGGATGTATCCGTCAGCGAAAAGGTAGATTGATCTAAGAAATAATAAACTAGCAAAATGGAGTGTCAAGATCAGCGGGTCTCCTCATAGTGAAGTTCAAAGTCAGCAATTAACATAGTTTATTTTGAAAGAACTTAAGTATTATTTTTTACAAATTCAGAATCATTCTGAGAGTTCTTCAATGGAATGATGATCAAACCTAAGAACCAAATTGGGGTATGAGGAGCAAATAAAGAAACATGTGCATTTGGCGTCATCAGTTCATGGCAATATGGTATAATTATAACATCTAACATGTAGGCCCTGGCCTTCCCACAAGATGTAGAGCAGAATTCAAGAACAAGGCTTGTCTAAAAATGAAATGAATGGAGATTAACTTAGCAGTTCAGATGAAACTGATTCGCGTAACTAGCTCAGCTCGTTGATGCTTGCAGAAACGTCAAGAGCCGATAGAATGATGAGCCAGTAAGCATTGGTCGATGCTAATTCGCAAATACTAATAGGAATCGTGCATTATTAACTCCACAGGCTCCAAATAGAAGAGAGAAGAAATGAAAAGATCACACATATGCATGACATAGTAGCACATTAATTAACATGGCAGTCGAGCTACTCAAACAACTAGCTAACTACGCAAGAAGTAGAAATCTAACTAGCAAAGACGCAAAGAGAAACAAAGAGAGATCAATCGCCGGCCAGCCGGTGCTTTCTAGAACGACGTCGGCGGTGGCCGCGTCACGGCCGCGTGCCCCCACTGCCCGAACATGTCGTGCGGCGGCGTCTGCGGGACGGCGTACATGGACGGCGGCACGACGTTGCCCCCGCTGCTCTGCTGCTGCTCCATCTGCTGCGCGGTGGCGCCCTCCGACGACCCGGACAGCACGGCGCCCTCCTCGGCGTCCTGGTCCAGCGGCAGCCTCTCGTAGGTGGCGTTCCCGAACGTGGCTGCGATCACCATGACGGGCCCCGACGCGATGAGCTCCCCCATGACGCTCCCGCCCACCACCTGCCCCTGCCCTCCCGCCAGGTACACGGCGAGCCCCGTGGCTCCCGGCGGCGCAGGCGCCGGGAGGAAGGCCCCGGACAGGGACAGTATCTCGAACCGTCCCCGCAGCGCGACGGCGGCGGCCCCGGCCCCCGCGGGCTGCCGCAGCGTGACGTTGGTGACGGTGCCGGTCCCGCTGAGGACGGAGACGCCCCGCTGGCGGCGGCGGGAGAAGCCCGCGATGGCGTCGACGATATCGGCGCCGCTGGCGATCTCCAGCACGTGGGAGCGCATCGCGTTGGGGCTCTCCCGCGTCACCACCACCGGCGGCTTCGGCTTGTTCTTGGACCCGGGGGGCCGCCCGCGCGGCCGGCGCGGGCCCGCCCCCGCTCCTCCTCCACCCGAGGCCGGCGGCGGCGACGCGTCGTCCTCGTCGTTGTTGTTGCCGCCGCTGTCGGCGCCCCCGCCCGCGCCAGCGTGGGAGTGGGCGTAGCCGTGGTGATGGCCCTGCAGCGAGTGGCCGTCGAGGCTCCCCATCTCCTCGGCCGCCGCGCCGCCGGCCGGCCACCGGTTTGCCAGCCCTACTATTTTCGTACCCGTGATAAGCACCACGCGACTGCGCGAGGCTACCAGGACGGAGCAGCCTCCCTCTGTTCTCTGAACAACTAGCTAGCAAGTGGTCGGATCGAAACTATGGGCCGGCGCGTTGCTCGCCGCCGCGCGTGGCTGCTATTTATGCCTATTTCTTCTCCGGAATGCACTTCTCCCCCTCCGGATTTCCTGTTCGTTACCACTCGATTGGAAACCTTCTGGGGCGCGCTATCAGCTACGGAGAATCAAGCTAAGGCCCGGCGCCTCGGTCCCCAACCGGGTCATATATACACGGTACAGTCAGTGGATGCCCTCGTGCCCAGTGGCGAATTGAAGCTGCTACTTGCGCGCGGTCACTGTTGCGGCACATGTGTACGTTCGTACGCTAATCATCAAGCAGTGCTATCACGAGGCAGAGACGGTGAAGGTTCAGGGAAGGCGCGGGGGGTACGGCCGGTGGCCGGTGCTGCCCATGGCGCGGCGCGGCGGCATGGCTAGTCTGCTGATCGCCGCAGATGGGCCGGGGTTTGAAAACTGGTCGTGCAAATCGACGAACCAGGCTGACCGAGCCGGGAGCGCGAGGGCCATGCGCCCCCTGCGCGCGATCATGCATCGCGCGGCGCTAAACCACGTGCGTCTTTGGACGCGAGACCACCGTTTCCATCTCCTGTCATCAGGCGGCCAGGCACATGTAATACTACCCCGGAACCCCAGTGTAAAGTGACCGTTATTTCTTCGCGATCCGACGGATGGAACGTGACTCGCTTGCCTACTCCGCTACAATCGCACGAAGAAATGGGTCAGCAGCCAGCTGACTTTGTCTTGTACATGCGTAATCATCATCAGAAGAGTAATCACTGCACCCACTTCTTTTTATCGGTGAGCGCTGCACATACCGGAACGTACTAGCAAACACACTGATACACAATTAGTACACACTACTGCTGTCTCTAGATTAGGACGGACCACGATATCTAAGAACATAGAATAATCCATTTTTTGCATGGCATTCAATCACGAACATTTCCTCAAAAAAGGTCCCTCCTCCCCTGCTTCGTGGCGTAAGGGTAAGGCCAAAAGTAATGAGCATGGTAGGGTCTGAGGCAGTGGGGACTCCGCGCACAGGGCGGTGCCATACCGGTGCGTTTCTGCATTCATGCTATCAATCACTAAAATCAGGTTTCGCTAGCCACCCGTTCTTGTCGCGATTTGTTTTTTAAAGACCAGCCATGCAGGTTAAATTAAAGACGACTGGGGACTGACTACGGACAAGAGGATGAGGACGCACTCTCCTTTCAATTCCCCATTAAATTCCAGTATCTTTTACTCGCATATTTTATGTGCACAAAAGTACTGCGAGCACTGATCGACCAGTATCTTTTACTCGAGTGATCATTGTAATAAACTGACACCGGGTGTAGCAATCACATTCGCCTGTGCTCACAAACAATTAACAATGACATCTCTACTACAAGGGTAAATAACACTAATCAAGCAAGCAGCAGCAGCAGGCTACTGATTGGCGCGGGCTAATGGTCTAGGGTTGGTATGACAAACACACTCCCCCGCAGCTTTCGAGCCGCCCGGCGGTGCCATTACACCGCGCTAGTTTGCACTGGCGCCGCATGGCCAAATAGACACACGTCATGAAGTCTCTGGCAAAATGCTATCTCCGACAAAGACTGCTCCCGCGGTGGTGTACGGGATACATGGCCCTTGCGCTTTAGTATGATTCCGAGTACTCTCGATTGCTCTTCCCC
>NC_028458.1:50530741-50624816 GCF_000263155.2 Setaria italica | reverse complement strand
GCGTTCAGATTGGCCGGGCATTGCACCGGAGAGCAGCAGTACAATTCATGTACGGCGGCGCAGGACTGCAGGGGGTGCACGATTACATCACCGGTTACGCCGCGTGACGGCGATCGCCGCGACTGGCGCGGCGTCGAGTCCGACGGCGCCGAGCTGTCGAACTGCTGGGAGGAACTCAAGTCTGGCCGCTCTACCTCTACCATGTGGAGACAAAAAGCTCGTGCTCGTGTATATCCGCATGCTTCGTATTCAGTGAAGTTGTTTTCCGTGGACTTGTTCTTTAAATTTTTTTTTTTGACCAATGCCCGTATTTGGCTCTGGCTATAGCTGTCCAAGTTGCCATGCAAGCATCTGCGTGTGTTTGACTTGCAGCGGAGGAATGAGAAATAATAGCAGAACTTGTTGTAATCAGATGGTGTACCTGGATTTCAAAGTGTTGATAGTTTCGTATTCCTAGACGCGTAGTTTTTCAGTGAAAAATATCTGATAAGACCATGCACTGTTCGAGTGTGACTGGGCATGCACGTAGATATATTTCTTTTTCAAAAGAAAAGGAAATTATAGTATCTGACTTGCTCTTCTATTCTAACAAAGTCGTGGAAAGTGGCAATCAGATAGGTGACTGATAGCTGCTCCAATTTTCTATAAGTCATACATCGATATCTTACAGTAAGATTTTGATCAACAATTACTCTATTAATGTTTTCTTCTTATGATACAGAAGTGGAATCATAGAAAAGTATTTTTCAATACAAATCTGATGCTATCGATTTTGTGATGCATCAATAGAGTAATTGCTTATCGAAGTCTCATCTAACGAGCTGAATAGATCTTGTAATTTTGAACTGACGGAGTATATACATCTCAGACCCGGTTGACTTTCTTTAAATGGACGGGCCAATTAGACCGTGTGCTACCAAGGAACTCATGGATAATTCCACGAGCAATGTGAACCACACAATGTTGGACGGCTTGGATGTTTGACCTTCTACACTGCTCCCCACTTGGGTGGCGCTTCAAAAGGGACTGAGATGCCATGTCCAATTTTATTTCCTCCCCTTTTTTTCTTTCTAAAACTTTCACTAGGCTAGCTCAATACCCTTTTTTCTTCCCATCAGACCATCACTGATGATCACAGTAGTACCTTTTGTTCTTTTGTTGGGACGGCGAACAAAGTGGCTACTCACTGCTTATGTGAAATCTCCCGGAAAGGACGCTCCAGAAAAGGAGCAGAGAACAAATTCGAAGTTCATGCAGATCGACTCTAGTGCCGGAAAGGTTGGGATGTAACTTGTGTGGAAGATAACAGTCTTACAGTTCAGTATTTTTTTTGTTGAAAGTTTTCATAGTTCAGTATTCGTAGATGTAACCCATTGTACATTAACCATCAAAGCTTGAAGACAAGTTTCTACTTTCTATACACTGCTTAGCTTCCGATCCTCCAGCGTCGGGGGACTCAGGAGGACTGACCCGATGTGCATGTGCCGACATCAGCAACTCTTATTCCGATCCGACCCATTTAAATTCCAAGCATTCTGTCTGGGCTACCTTGTAAACGTGTTATGGCCCAATGGGCCGTCGTACCTCTCCTGTTCCGTTTCCTGCATTCTCCATCCATAAAAAAAATTCGTTTACCAAATATCAATACGTCCCAAATATCAATACGTCGATGCCTAAGAGATGAAAGTCGCACATCCTGAAAACTTGTGTTTTCCTCCATTCATGATTTTATGCAAACAGACATTTTCCCCATTTCGGAATCAGTAAGCTACAGGAACGAGGTAAAGTCTGAAAAATACTGCAGGGCCTTGACACTCCTTTTGTCATAATCCATCACTTGTCTGCGTTCAAACGGGACATCTTGCTCTTTACAGTACACCAAGCCAGGCCAAACAGGGAAAAGAAAGTGCGGGACCTGATGTACGCACGCACGTATGCATGATCTGTATGTCTCAGTCTCGTAATTCATGGAGCCATTTATACACAGCGAGGGGAATATGTCAATCGCCAGCAGGGAGCAGAACAGAACGATCCTTAGCTTCCTCGATTCGTCGCGCCGCGAGCAGCGCCTGCATCTGTTGTACGTATCACACTACCGCTACTATCCTCGTGTAGTCTGTCACCGTGGCAAAATCACGGCGAACTACGGCGACGTGAGCTCTCCTCTGACGCAGCGCCGTATCCGCACCTCCAGCACCGAACCCCACCTCGTCCGCCTCGTCTTGCAGCAGTGCCGCCGCGGAGCCTGAAACATCGTAGGCACATAATTTAGCATGGCTCTGCTGCAGCAAGCGTCGGATTCAGAACGACGCGAGAGATCGACGCCGCCGCCGGCGCGCTGGCACTTACCCGTCTCCAGTCACTCTCGCTCATCCTGGGGGCGATGACCCTGACCGTGTGCACCGTGGACGCCGCGCGGAAGCTGGCCCTGTCGCACTCCTTCTCCGGCGGCTTGGCGTCGTGCCTGGCGTACTCCGTCACGGTGGCGCGCGCCGTCTCGTTCCGGGCGCCGCTGAGGAAGAACATGGCGGGGCGCGCGCAGGCGTCGTGCGGGCTCAGCGGCCGCGTGTTGAACACGAACGGCCCGTCGGCCCAGCTCCGCCAGGTCCGGAACGTCTGCAGCGGCACTTCCAGGTCGTGCGGGGCCACGGCCCACGGGTACAGCTGCACGGTGTAGCCCCACGCCACGGAGACGGACCAGACGTAGCCCGGCCCGCGCTGGTAGCAGAAGCTCTGCTGCAGCGCCCGCGCCGGGTCGAGCCGCGACGCGCCCACCAGCGGCCGGACCGCCTCCAGCGCAGTCTTGCCCCGCGGGCTGATGGGCTGGATGTGGTCGAGGTGGTGCAGCGACACCAGCGGCGCCACCGGGTGGGCCGCCAGCATCCCGTACGCGTCGCCGCGGATGTCCACCTGCACATGCACGGGCGACGTGTCAGTTTAAAAACAGTGATGGCCATTTGAAAAAAAAAAGTAAACAGCGGTTGCCAACAACTTTTCTGCATGCGCGTGGAAGTCCGTGCTGGTAGATTGTCTGAGGCCAGGTGGCGGTTCATGGCAAGGTTCAAGGTTGGCAGGAAAAGGATCGGGGCACGGGACGCGTGAGGAGACAAACGGCATCCGGGAGAGTGTGCGCCACGCGACGGAACGGAACGCAGAGATACCACAGATCTGGAAGCACGTTCGTCGGCAAAGCAGCGCACGGTTCAAAAAGGCGTGAAGAAAACGGGCCGCCTGGTCGTCTGTCCTAGGAAGTGGGGGGAGTCTTTCTCTTTGTCCATTTTTAGAGACGACTCCATGAGTCCACGACACGTCAAAGCACGGTAAAAAAAAATGGCGGTAAGTACGTAGACAGACTGCGCTGGGATGCGGCACCGTTCAGCTTAACTTTCTTTTTTCAATTGGTAGGGTATTAGGATCAGATTTCTCAAGTTCGAATCCCGACAGGTGCGATTAAATAAAATAATTACAGTTCACTTCAATCTCTACGTATGCGACTTGAGGGAGAGGGGGAGTGTTGAAGTTTAAGGGCTTGTTTGGGACTGCTCCACTCAAAAAAAATATAGCTCCACTCCACCAACTCCACCTTCCTTCTGCTCCACTTCACCAAATCCACGAAAACATGGAGCTGTTGCACCAATTTGTCAAATGAGAGGATTCCAGCTCTAGGAATATGATGTTTTTACGTGCATTGTCTATTATACCCCTGTATTGTGGGATCCACACGTCAGTGTATATTGGACTACAACGAGCATCCCGTCTCCTCTCCTCCGACTAGCCTAGCCCAGCAGCTCCTGCGCGGGCACCAACCATGGCGTCCCTCCCCTTCATCTACCTCATCCTGGTCATCCTACTTCTCGCCACCGCACAGCAGATGCCCTCTTTCTCCATCAACAACACGGCCTAGCGCCCCACCGACAACAACCGCACCCTCCTCTCACCGCAAGGGGACTTCGCCGCCGGGTTCGTGGTAGCGAGCTCCGCTCCACCCAGGTACTGCTTCGCCATCGACGCTTCGGGTCGGCTCACCTGGACTATCGGTGGGAACAACACCGCCATCTGGTCAACCCCTCCCATGAATTCCTCCACGAGCACAGCGGTTCTGCAGCTCAACGACACAGGGAGCCTCGTTTACAGCACGGCCTGGTCGAGCTTCTTCGAGGCAACCAAGGCACCATCAACCGGGTGTGGCGGCTCACGCTCATCAACAACAGCATCCTGTGGCTCTACAGCCTGCTGCCCAAGACCCGGCGGTGGAACGTGGTGTGGCAGTTCATGCGGGAGCCCTGCACCATCCGGGGCACCTGCAAAGCCGGCAGGATCTGCGTCCCCGTTGGCACCGACATCGTCAGCTGCGTCTGCCCCTGCCATGAATTCCTCCACTGGCACTCAGCGGCGGCCAGGGGTGAGTGCGGTCGGCCAGGCTGCGCCCGACCATGGGCGCCGGCGGGTGGAACGGCCGAAGGGGAGATGGCAGCGGCGGCGGAGGAGGAACAGGAGTCGCGCCTCGCGGCGGCGGGTCAGGGCGGCGACGGACATGCGGGGCCGCTGGCGGACTCGCGCGTCAGGAGGCAGCAGTGGACTCGCTGGGGTGGCGGTAGTACAGAAACAATCACGACATTGGTGGGTAATTTTCACCCAACTCCAAGAGGAGGTATGAAAGTAGTTTTTGGTAGCACCCTTTGAGGAGCTTCAGGAAAACCTTGGAGTTGCCCCCCAGGTCCACCTTTTCTTTGAAGTTGGTATAGTTGGAGCTGTAGGTGTTTGGCAAGATGAATCTAAAGCGGAGCTGCAAAACTTAGAGCGGAGCAGTACAAACAGGCCACTCTACGTATGCTCCCTGAGGGAACCTGCACATGAGAGGAGCGTTGGAGTATAAATGAATTGCTCAATTCTTCTCATCAGCTTAACTTTTAGGACATGCAACTACGACCTCGCCTGAACCGGAGCGAATGACGCCCGTCGCTCTCGTTGCACCGGCCTGGTGCCCCTAATCCTAACGATTTCTCAGCAACTGCCGTAGGCGTAGAGTACGAGACGGTTCGATGTACCCTAGACCATGCGGCAGAAGCTACTCGCCTGTCACGACACGGCAATCTCGTCACCGGAAAAGGACGGCCACACACCTGGCCCGGCAAGGTCACACGTCGCACCAGCCAACCACTGGCACACTCTCCGGAAGGCGACGTCGGGATTTTAATTTGGACCACCGCCCCCGCCGGGGTCTTTTTACAGCCATGAACACCAGGGTCTCCAAAACGAGCACAAGCTTTCCCCCTGCGCCACTAGTCGTCGACGCACCACCACGCCGCCCGGGCGCCCGGGCACCACTACGGCTCTACCGCGAACGCGTGCAGCGGTCTCATCATTTCGAGCGCACGACGTAATGTTCAAAAGCCGCGCGCGACTCCTCCGGCCGCAGTGCAGGTATCCTCCGGGATTCTTGGCAAAGGCGCAAAGCCCTGCGTCGAGCTCGAGCCCATTCCTCTCTGGGACCAAGCGAGATGCTACACATGATTTGGCTCCACGCCTCCACCAACCGATCGCCGCGCCCGGAGAAAATCTACCCCAAATCTGTGCGCTTCCCTGGCTCGTTGTCCTGCTTACTACAGAGACGCCCGCCGGCTGGGGCATGGCAGAAGAAATGGGGTGGCAATGTGGCATTGGCAAAAAGAAAAGATGAGGGGGATGTCCTTTTGCAAGCGGTGGTTGGCTGTGCCAGTCAGTGCTCTTGTGGCCTGTCGACGCTTGTCCTGATAGATGCCCGCGCCACATGGGGTGAACTGGTGAAAGAGAGCGAGAGCCGAGAGGGAGGGGGGACTGGCGGACTGCAAGGACTAGTAGGCCTGGGTCCGGCGACTCCACGCTGTCCGGCAACTTTAAAGAGAGGAGGCCAGGGGTGGCATTTGTCCGGCGTCGCGTTCGCGTACCGCCACGGCGGGGCTCCAGCGATTTCCAGAAAAGGTTCGGACGCAACTATATTCGCCTTTGCAGCAACCGAAAGATGCTTCCGTGGATTCTCAATGCAGAACGAGGGGATCCTTAAAGCTGCTGAGCCCTTTTTACTAGGGGGAGCGGTGAAAGGTTCGGTCAAATGGCTCTGATCCAGGGTGATGCAGGGGAAATCGAGTAATTTGGCAAGAGAATCAGAGGTTCAGATTATATGTTATCTATTCCAAAGATGGTTAAAAAAGCACAATTTTGGGTTGATTAGCCACAAGGTGCACGCTCTTCGTATTAAAAATTTGTCATTTTGGTGTTTTTCAAATGAGAAGGAATTAGTAGCGGAGAAAGTAATGGGGCAGCTAGCGTTAAGGATGCTCACCTGGTGGAATCCTGGCTCGCGGGTGAGCGGGACACCGAGCTCGGCGAGGCAGGCCTGCACGCGCTGATCGCTGCCGTAGAAGTACACGTAGCGGTCGAGGCAGCCGTCGATGGCCTTGGCGAGCGCGGCGGCGGCCGGGTAGCTGACCGCGAACCCTCCGCCGCCGAAGGCCATGCCGTACGAGTGCATCACGTCCTGCTCCACGCTCTCCGACGGCGCCCCGACGTAGTACATCTCCCCGTGGTCGTACTTACGCAGCACGGCCACCAGGTTGTCCGGGAAGAACACCGTGTCGTCGTCGCCCATCACGAACCACCGCAGCTCGTCGCGGGCCGTGTCGTTCCCGAGCTCCGCCGCGACGGCCAGGAACGAGTCCGCCGCGATCCTGGCCATCCGCGCCGCCGACGCGCGGTCCCCGAACCGGGACGCGTCCGCCGAGACGCGGTACGGCGGGCACGTCGCCGCCGGCCACGGGCTCACGGGCTCCTCGTCGAGCCACACGTGCCCGCGCATCTGGTCGGGGCGCCACCACAGCTCCGCGTAACCGCGGCGCTGGTCCCACGTCCGCGCCGACGCGCCGATGCCGAACACGATGTGCGACAGCGTCGTCGGCGTCCGGGCCGCGCGCGGCGGCGATGGCCCGTCGGCGGCGGCCGCCTCGTCACCGGGGAACTCGCCGAGCTCGCCCGCGCAATCCTGGCACCTCCAGAGCCGGTACAGCCCGCCCGCGCCGTCGTTCGGGAAGAAGGCGACGTAGGCGAGGAACGCCAGGGTGGCGGCGATCAGCATGGACAGCGACGCCGCCACGCACCGCCGGCGTTGGTCGCCGCCGCCGCCGCCAGCGACGCCGGCGCACCCGCCGGCCTCCGCGACCTTCCATTTGTGCAGCATCCGCGCCTGCCCACGATCGCCGCCTTCCCCGCGCTACCACAACGGATTTCGCCGGGATCTCGCGACGCGCAGCGTAATGGCCGGCAGGGCTCGAGCCCCCGGCCGTTCGTTTCCCGCAAACAATGATGTGGGCGTGGTGCCCAGGAGGCCCTTTCCGTCCCGAGTCCCACTTCTCGGGGACGGCGGCGGAAACGTGGCGGGCGGGCTCGCGCGCCCGTGGGAACGGAACGCAACACCGCTCCCTCCGCCGCTTCGCCTCGCCTGGAGCTGCTGCAATCCGGCCGGGGCTCGATGGGTGTCGCGGCCTTCGGTAAAGAGATGAGGCGGCGGCGACACACAGCGTGCGGCGTGGGATGCTGTGATTTGTTGGGCGCCCGCCTCCTCTCTTTCCTTGTCGCGCGCAGGTGGTGTGGTGGCTTGTGTCTAGCTACCGTCTAGCTATGGGAGGGGGCGCGCCGCGGCGTGGCACGACCGGAATAAAAGGCGCGTTTTCAATCTAGGTTTGATGGGGGCGGGTCGGGGTTGGGCCGGGAACGCTTGAAAAGCAAGGCAAAGGTGGCGAGATAATTTATTTGCTTTCCCCGAGATAACCGAGCCGTTAAGGCGTTAACTCCCTCCCGATAAAGGCTCCAGGAAGGAAACCGCCCGTCCGCGAGGCGTACGAGTCAGTGAGTCACAAGCTATAGCTTCGGTGTTGGGTTGTCCCCGCCGCACCCGCAGCGTCCATCTCTTGATGCTACCCGTGAGGCCGCGCCGTGACGCAGGCGGCCGCCGCAGCCGCATGTGTGGTGCGGTGGCCGCCGGGCCACCCCGCCCGCCGGATGCGGCTTGCTCTTGGCGCCACGCAGGTCGGCCAGCCGCGTGGTGCCATCGCCCATCGGAACGCCTATTTCTGTCGCCTTCGCTGTCTAACTTTCTCGGCGTGTTCCGGGATTTTTCCCCTCCTCCATCAAGGTGGCGCGCACATGGACGAGTCAGCTATCAGCAATTCAACATAGGCGGGTGCTAGAGCGGCAGCGTTCAAATGTGCGTTGCATCTGGTGAGCGAACTCTGATGTGCTACTGCCGTATCGGGAACGAAAGACTCCTGCATGGGGACAAGGCCCTACATGTGCTTCGTTGGGAAGATTTGCATCGATAGACAGCATACCATTAGCAGCTGTATATTTGCATCAATAAACAGCTAGACCTTGAATGATTTCCTGTTTGAACAAACTGATGCACCCGGTGGCTGGCGCCTGGCTGAGATCTAGTATAACCTGGAAGATGCCAACAACATTATGGCATAATTAAGATCACAACATGAACTAGAATATGTCATTGGCATGTCTGCTGCCCAGTCGGTTGATAGCACTCCTCATTATATCGTCGAGGGAAGAACAGTGCTACAAGGACACACTGATACAGATCACAGAGTATACTGGCTAATCTAGGAACAAAAATTCCTCCATTCAGAAATAGTATGGTGCCTCCTGCCTAGCTATATCCCTCATTTCCATAGTTCCATTCAGCAATTTTTTCCCTGGAAATGTGAGTTACAGACAACCTTCCGCTCTTTTATACAGCTTCACTACTTCGGTGCTCCGTTTCGCCTATGTTTCCATTCCCAGGCTGTCTCTTGCACGAGAGACAACTTCGATTGTTCTTGCTCCCCTCGTGTTTCTCTTTGATCGCCGTTCCATCTGCTGCCTAGTTATGATTGAACCAACTAGACACTAGTCACACGTGTGCCCTGACGTGAACTCGGTAAGGCACTGCACAGCACTCATTAGCAGAGGAATGCTGAGAAGGCGATCCAAAAAATAACGTCTGTTTGCAACATAGAAAATAAACGTTTGCAACATAAAAAATTATCGTTTGCAACATCAAAAAACATGTTGAAAAAAATTATTAGCCATATGTTGATGATGAGGAAAAAACCCGCCGCAACATCTGTTTCGTGTTGCATGGAACATTCAAATCTCTCATTGAAAATGTAACATCCAGATAAAATACTTGCAACATGTGTGTGAAACATATGCAACATCTAGATCCACTTTGCAACATCCACATGAAACACCTGCAACATTTTTCTGAAACATCTGAAACATACTCTTGCTACATACAGCAAATCCTGGCAGGAGGAGTACTGCACAGTGGGATCCGACGCTAGGAAATGGTGGAGGAGGAGGAGGATGGAGGCGGCCAGCGCGGCTCGCCCCTTGGCCGTGGGGGAGTGGCGGCCCGCGCCCCGGCACTCGAGCGGCGCCCGACACCCTTCCCAATGGAGCTCCTCCGGCGGCCGGCGCAGCTCACCCCTGGCCGTGGGGGAGCGGTGGCCGGCGCGGCTCCTCCGGCGGATCAGCTCCCTGGCGGTCATGCCCCTCCCCGACGGAGCTCCTCCCCTGTCCGTGGCCTGCATCTGGGAGAGAGAGATTTGGTGGTGTGAAATGAGCGGTGTGTAAAATCCATATAAGGTAGGGGAGCAGTGGGTGGGGTCCGCGTCCGATATTTCACCCGACGAGCATTACCGTTTCAAAAATCAGGAAAGGCGTATCGGACACACTGTGGGCTTTTATGAAAGCTTGGCCGGGGCCCGACCTTAAGAGACAGGTTTCTTGATCACTGTCCTTCATTTTAAAAACAAATCCACTAACGATGCATGTGTTGATATCGCGCGCGATCAGGGAGGCATTTCTATTTAAATCAGTCTTGGCCACACATAACCATGTGCAAACGAGACGGAAAACACTCACTTCCTGTTACCACCACAAAAAGAATGAACCAAGTTGGCTTGGCTGTATACATCTAATTATTATATTATCCCTACTACAGCATTAGTGCTGCCTCTTTAGGCTTGCACTCGTATATCTCGACGACCATAGAGTCCTCTTCCTTAGTTCCTTCGCGCTCTCTGCACTTTGCAGCATTGCCTTCTTGGAGCCTGAGTCCAGACAATGATAGTTCAAAACAAAATACGAGAACACAACCAGGTCAGATTCCGAAGACAATCCACATTATGGATCCATCGCAACTTATAGGAGCTTCAATCCGACATGAGCACGAACACGTACGGACGTATCCGCTTCCAAACGGCAGGGTCCACCCTGATCGAGCGCGCGCACTTGGATCGCCTGCACCTTCGCGCCCGCGTCGAAGGCTGTGCCGTTGCAGGCGTCGCCTGCTCACCAGCTCCGGCACGTACTCCGTCAGCGTCCAGCTCTCCCCGGCGGCCGGTGCAGGCCTTTCGTGACGCGGTCCAGGTAGAACATGATGGGCCGCGCGGTGGCGTTGGGCGCGGCCTCCGGGCGCGTTTTCACCGTGAACGGGTTCGCCGGCGACCCGGACCACGCGCGGAACGTGCGGAGCGGCGTCTGCAGCTCGTGCGGCGGGATTGCAAGATGGGTAGAGGTGCACCATGTAGCCCCAGGAGACGGACACGGATAGGGTGAGCCCGCCGCCGGAGCGCGAGCGGGAGCGGTGGTAGCAGATGGACTGCTGCAGCGTGCGAGCCGGGTCACGGCGGGACGCGCCGACCAGGGACCGGACGGCGTGCAGCCGCCTGAGCGAGTTGGGCGAGATCGGGCTGAGCCGGTCGAGGTGGTGCAGCGACACCAGCGGTGCCACCGGGTGCGGCGCGAGCAGGCCGTACACGTGTCCTTTCAGGTCCAGCTGCAACGAACACAAGTGTGAGTGAATGAATAGACGGCGGATCGCGCATTCCTTGTGGTCCGGCTCGTGTATTCGCCTAATCGTGTTCATCCAGATCTGTTCCATTGAACGGTGCGTCCTGCTTCTACCTCTACCGGAAAAAGCAATTCTGAACGAGCTTGTGTTGTATTGTATCCAGATAGGAACAAAGAAAACACCGGCACGTTTGCGAACGAAACTGACATGAACATCGCAACCGCGCAGAGATTTTGGAGCACGTCCAAAGGTTCGTACTTCCTTTTCTCTGGGCACGATGAGTCGTGACAAGCATCCCTCGTCGCGACGTGGAGGGCCACAGCGGGTGTGAGGTAAACGTAAACCGTTGCGTCGCTAACAAGGTGACTGGCGCGAAAATTACCTGATGGAACCCGGCCTCTCTGGTCAGCGGCACGCCGAGCTCGGCGAGGCAGGCCTGGACGCGGCGGTCGCAGCCGTACAGCTCGTTGTAGCGATCGAGGCACCCATCCATGATCCCGGCGAGCGCCGCGGCGGCCGGGAAGCTGACGGCGTACCCGCCGCCGCCGAAGGCCATGCCGTACGCGGTAGGGTGGACAGGATGGGTGCCAGGGCCCGGAGGGCTCCTCGTCGAGCCAGACGTGGCCTCGCATTGCCCCCAGGCGCCACCGCGCCACCGCAGGGTGGTGTACGCCCGGCACTTCGGCCACGTGGTTTTGGACGCGCCGACGACGAAGACGACGTGGGCGAGAGCGTCGATGCGCTCGAGAGCCGCCGAGCGTAACAATTCGTACTATAGACTCACGGGATAATTGATCCATAAGGATTAGGATAACTAATGGATCTGAACCTTCAACCTGAAGCTCATTAGTGTGCTCCATAAATATGAGAGGTGTGGTTAGGGGCACACCACCCTACCACGCCGCAACCCTAGCTGCCACTTCCTCTCGGCCTGAACCCGAGACCCCTGTTGCGCGTGCGGTGCTAGCACACCGGCGCACGGTGTTCCTTCCCTGTACGTGTGGACTCCGTGGAGGTGCTGTTGCTGTTGCTATTGTGCTGATCGGTTATGGCGGCGCGAGGTGGCTGCTGAGGCGAGGACGACGAGGAGACGATCCGATCGACTACTTACACCGACGCGCATCTATATTGGACTGGCTGCTCCAACTCTTGTTGCGCTGCGCTGCGCGTCTAGTGGTAATGATCCATGACTTCTACTCGCAAGTTTTCTGGGTGAAGCGATAGATGTAATTGTTATTGCTAGAGTAGCCTACCCGCGCTTCTCTACAGTGGCATCAGAGCCGTCTTGTGTAGTTTTTAGTCTGGATCTTGCACATATAGGTGATATGTGATGGTAATAGATGTGATCTATTACGGTTAGGTTCATGTGATAGATCTTATGTTGCACAGTTTGATTAGATCATTTGGTCATAAGGGGATGGAACGGGTTCAACAGATTGCATCATGTGACAAAAAGATTAGTTCGTGCTCCTTCTCTGTTGTGCGCGTGACTTGTCCCTACTGGCTAGAATTACCATCAGGGCTAGTCGTGTGCATAGTTAGTAGATTGAGTCAACACATCGAGGTCATGTGTTGCGGTCTTCTCATGTACGCCTGTCGCACTGATCAATATGATTGATCTAGTGGAAATTGAGACATTCTGAATGGCTCAGAAATTGGGTTGATATGATTAATCTGATGAGATTTCCATAGTGATTTCATAGATGCGATCTATGAAATGAGACCGCCGTTGCTATCTGCTATAGTGATATCCTAGCATCGTTTTGGTAGAAGGCATTCTACGATTAACTTGTTTTTGCAGGGTATGATGTGAATGGTATGGTCTCATTGTCATGTGATGATCTGTGTGTAACATTTGTGCAACCTGCGATGTTGCAAGTTAACACAACTGCGTTGAGGTTGTCCCATTATTGTATAACAACCTGCGCGTCGACTTGTGATGCTTGATCCCTCATGTAATTTATGTATCAGCTATTAGGTATAGTAGCTTTGCATATGTTCATGGAGGCCTTATCAAGCATGGTGGCAATGGTGATCACCACAAGACAGGAGGCATGGCGATGGAGACCACTATGATTTCAAAGGGCATACTATTCACAATATAATATGATTATATGCCTATGATGTTTATTTTCCTATCTTACTATTCTGTTCATGCTTTACATGTGGTGGATGTTTTTGTCATGATAGAATAGCTTCCCTTAGAATAGTTGAGTTTTTGATGTCTTTTACCAATAGCTGCACCTACAAATTTTGATCGTTGTGTGGTAGGTTTGCCAAAGCAAAGTACCATCATCTATCATTATTAATAGGGTGGATGTCGGACATTCGCAAGCATAGTATTGGTTTACTTAGCAAAGCTATCAAAACGGTTTTAAGCTTTATGGCATGGAGTTAGGAGCCGGGGCATTGGATGCCACCCAACAAACAAGAGTCATATAGAGATATGATTAACAAATTTTTGTTTACCTATGTCACTAAGTTTCTAGCAGTGAAGCCAAAGCTCACTAGGATTTTAGTGAATATGGATCTTGAACCACTATATGTCGTTGGAGGGAAGACGACGTTGATATAGTGGAGGTGTCTTTTATTAATTGGTTAATGGAAGATTGGTACATAACTTAGTGCTAAAACTTTGCATTTTTATCCTATGTTGTAGACCATGTCTGCTAGTAACAATTTCGGTTTCAATTTGCGATATGTGCTTGAGAAGGAAAAGCTCAATGGAGCTAACTTTATTGATTGGTACCGCAACCTGAGAATTGTTCTTAGGTAAGAGAAAACTAAGTATGTTCTTGAGAAACCATACCCTGATGATCTCCTTGATGATGCCAATGCTGCAGCCCACAGAGTTTATCAGAAGCACTATGATGATGCACTCAACGTCAGTTGTCTCATGCTTACCACCGTGTCCCCTGATCTGCAGAAGCAGATGCTCACACTATGATTGAGGGGCTGCGTGGAATGTTTGAGAACCAAGCTAGGGCTGAGAGGTACAACATCTCAAAATCCTTTTTTGCATGCAATCTGGCAGAGGGTAGCCCGGTTAGTCCCCATGTGATCAAGATGATTGGTTACATTGAGACTCTGGACAAACTTGGTTCTGAACTCAAGGATGACATGTGTCGGTGTTTCGAACCGCCGACTAGTGATTGCACACCGCGCTCTGCTCACTTCTGATGGCTAGCACACGAGAGACAAGGAGTTATACTGGTTTGGGAAAATCCCTACGTCCAGTTTCAGCAAAAGTCGTGTTCCTTGGATCAAGTGCATTGGGCTTACAACGGGGTGCTTGCAAGCAAGCATTCATGCAATGTCTGGGTGTATGTGTTGAATGCGAGAGAGAGAGAGAGAGAGAGAGAGAGAGAGAAAGGAGGCTCGGTTCCCCTTATATAGGCCAGGGACCGGGCAACAACGTTGAGAAATGGAGGGGTTCTCGACCTTAGAGGTCGGGGGTTGTGGCGTGATCGGATCTTCCTTGCACCAAGAAGCCTCCTTGTACTGTCCCCTTGACTAGTCGTGGACTTTGCACGCCCTGTATGGTATCTCCTGTGCGGTGTGGGTTGCTAACGCATGGCCCGGCCTGCTCTGTGGCGTGCTCCCATCCCGTTAGCCAACTCCATGGCAGTGAATGGGACGGGTGTTGTTGTTGTCATTCGTATTGGTGAGAAATGGGGGGCCATGATTAGTGGCCTGGATGGGGCGCGCCGCTCATCCCAACTTTCCCCGATTTCTTTAGTGCGCTCACGGTCGCTCTTTGACGTAACGTCTGTCGCTAGGTCCCACCTCACCTGCAGGACTGTATCGAGCCTGGCGCGGTGGCATGGCCTTGATCTTAACAGGTCTCCTTGACAGCGAAAGAGATGATGACGCCCGGGCGTGTGGGCGCGTACAACCACGCATGGTCTCATTCTACAGGCCATCCTGGGTGGTCCGAAGGGTGTAGCCTCACCCTTGAACCCCCCTGGTTAAAGGTCGGCTCCCCTCACTTGGTCATCTCTCCGACGTGGGGTGGTCGGGGAGGCCATGACGTGCATTTAATGACTCTCGTACGGTGCAGGTCTTCCTAAGTTAAGGAGTGGGTGAGACGTTGTGGGCCCCTTTTGGGCCCTGCCCCCGAGCTGGCTGAGCCGGCAAGTCGTGGCTCTTGTCTTCCAACCAAGGAAGGTCGGCCGGTGGGCCGCAACGTTGTCTGGGCTACTTCCAGGATGCTTCTAGCTGTTGGGCCTTTGGCCTTTTGGCGCCTGGTTGCCTTAGCCCCTTTCGTGAGGGTACCCCAGGTATAGGTACCCGTCAACCTGGCTATAGACGTCATTCTCCAGTCGCTCCCGACGAGCTATGAGCCGTTCATTATGAACTATTGGATGAAGGAGATGGAGGAAACGTTAGCTGAGTTGCATGGCATGCTGAAGATAATAGAGGAAAGCATTAAGAAAAATCCTACTCATGTGATGATGGTTCAAAAGGAGAACAAAAAGAGAAAGCGTTGTATGCCTCCCGAAGGCAAACGCAAGGGAAAGGTCATTCCTAATGAGCCCCCAAGCTCTAAGCCTAAGCTAAAGGGAAAATCTTGCCCTTCTCCTGGTGATGAATGCTTCCACTATCATCTCAAGGGACATTGGTCTAGGAACTGCAAGAAGTACTTGGAGGATAAGAAGAAGAAGGGAAGTGAGACTTCCACTTCAAGTATAAATGTCATAGAAATTAATATTGCTACATCTTCTAGTGAATCTTGGGTATTTAATACTGGATCGATGATTCACACTTACAAATCGTTGCAGGGACTAAGTAAGACTAAAAGGTTAGCAAGAGGCGAGTTGGATATTCGTGTTGGCAATGGAGCACAGGTTGCAGTCATAGCAGTCGACACTTACCACTTGTCGTTACCCTCAGGATTAGTTTTGGAATTGAATAATTGTTATTGCATTCATTCTTTGAGTAATAACATTATATCTTGTTCATGTTTGGAAGAAGTTGATGGTTATGAGATTGTAATAAAAAATAAACGTTGTTCAATTTATTATAATGATATTTTTTTACTTATTGTCCATTGGTAAATGGATTATATGTTCTTGATCTTGAGGATAAATATTTCTTTAATATTAATAAAAAAGGGCTCGTTCGAATGATTTGAATCCTACTTTTATTTGGCATTGTCGCTTATGTCATATAAATGAGAAACACATTGAAAAACTCCATAAATATGGTTTGTTAAATTCATTTGATTTTGAATCACTTGACACGTGCAAGTCTTGTTTGCTTGGGAAGATGATTAAAGTTCCTTTCATCGGTCAAAGTGAGAGGGCAAGCGACTTGTTGAAACTTGTACATATTGATGTATGTGGACCAATGAGTTCTATAGCCAGAGGTGGTTTTCAGTACATCATCACTTTCACTGATGACTTTACTAGATATGGGTATACTTATCTAATGAGGCACAAGTCTGAATTGTTTGAAAAGTTCAAAGAATTTCATAATGAAGTACAAAATCAACTAGGCAAGACAATTAAAATTCTGCAATATGATCATGGAGGTGAATATTTAAACCATGATTTTAGTGATCATCTAAAACAATGTGGAATTGTTCCATAGTTGACTCCGTCGGAACGCCTCAATGGAATGGGGTCTCCGAGCGGAGGAACTGAACCTTGTTAGGCATGGTTAGGTCGATGATGAGCCATATTGATCTTCCACTATTTTTTTGGGGTTATGATCTAGAAACTGCTGCGTTTACACTGAACAGGGTTAACTAAGTCTGTTAAGAAGGCACCATATGAGATGTGGACCGGGAAGCGTCTCGGATTATCTTTCCTCAAAGTTTGGGGGTGTGAGGCTTATGTCAAACGTTTGATGTCAAACAAACTCACTCCAAAGTCAGACAAATGTTTCTTTGTGGGGTATCCGAGGGAAACTAAATATGTTGTGCAACCTGAACCTATTGTTGAAGCACCAGCCCCATGAAGGTATACAAGGGCACGTCGCGCAACTCAAAAGTTGACACCCCTAACTACGGAGCAGCGTGACATATTATTGTTGGACAATAATGAGCCCATGGCCTACATGGAAGCATTGATGGGACCCAACTCTGAGAAATGGCTTGGAGCCATGGAATCCGAGATAGAATCCATACATGACAATCAAGTTTGGAACTTGGTTGATTTGATCGACGGTGTAAGACCTATCAATTGCAAATGGAGACATGGATGGAAATGTTCACATCTATAAGGCACGATTGGTGGCAAAAGGTTTCAAACAAATTTAAGGTGTTGATTATGATGAAACATTTTCACCTGTCGCAATGCTAAAGTCTGATCGGATTCTCTTAACAATTGCTGCATATTTCGATTATGAGATATGATAAATGGTTATCAAAACAGCTTTCCTTAATGGAAACCTAAGTGAAGATGTGTACATGACACAGTCTGGGGGTTTTGCCGATCCTAAAAATGCTAAGAAGATATGCAAACTTCAAAAGTCCATATATGGATTGAAGCAAGCATCTTGGAGTTAGAATCTTCGTTTTGATGAAGTAGCCAAAGGGTTTGGTTTCAGCAAGAACGTAGAAGAACCTTGTGTTTACAAGAAGGTTAGTGGGAGCACACTTGTTTTTCTTGTCCTATATGTAGATGACATATTGCTAATTGGAAATGATGTTCCATTGCTTGGGGCCATTAAATCTTCATTAAGAAAGAGTTTCTCAATGAAAGATTTAGGAAAGGTAGCATATATTTTAGGCATAACGATGGATAGATCGAAAAGGCTAATTGGATTAAACCAAGACACGTACATTGACAAGATATTGAATCGGTTCAATATGTAAGATTCTAAGAAAGGTTTCTTGCCAATATCACATGCATTACTCTTAGCAAGGATCAGTGTCCTTCGACACCTAATGAGCAAGAGAGGATGAGAGCAATTCCTTATGCTTCGGCTATTGGATCCATCATGTATGACATGCTATGATATCTCCTATGCTCTAAGTGTTACGAGCAGGTATCGATCAGATTATGGTGAAGCTCATTGGACAGTTGTAAAGAGCATCCTTAAGTACTTTAGAAGAACTAAAGATGTGTTCCTAGTGTTTGGAGGTGAAGAGGAGCTCGTTGTAATATATTACACTGATGCTAGCTTCCAAAACAGACAAGGATGATTCCAAATCGCAGGCCGGATTTCTGTTCTGCCTCAATGGAGGGGCAGTGAGCTAGAAAAGTTCCAAGCAAGAGACGTTAGCTGATTCAACGACGGAGGCTGAGTATATTGCAGCTTCTGAAGATGCAAAGGAAGCTGTTTGGATCAAAAAATTTGTTTCTGAGTTGAGTGTTGTTCCTTATGCGCCTAGTCTAGTGGATCTCTTATTGTGATAATAGTGGAGCCATAACACATGCAAAGGAGCCTAGATCACACCAAAAGTCCAAACATATACTGCGTCATTATCACCTCATCCACGAGATCATTGATCGAGGTGATGTGATGATTTGCAAGGTGCGTACGGACTTGAATGTTGTTGATCCATTGATGAAGCCTCTTCCACAACCAAAGCATGAGGCGCACACCAGATCTATGGGTATTAGATACTTACATCGGTGATCCTAGTGTGTGGGGGAGACTTGTGTCATGAGTATGTTTATGTACTATTGAATAAAGTGTTATTCGTTCCTTGAGTAACCATTCACATTGATTGATAAGTATGTGACTTGGTTCGTGGAACTCTTTGTTGATTATGATATTATTCTAAACGATCCCTAGTCTATATCATTATGCGGGACAATAATGACACAGACTGGCACATGTATTAATTGATGATCATGTTTCACGGATAATAGGTATGGAGATATCAGATTAATAATGTGAACACATGTTAGTGAACATGGTGTTGGATTGACCCACCAGAGACACTACTGGTATTGTTATTTTGTATGTGCCATCAGTTGGTCTCGAGTGGTACACCTACTAGATCCTTAGACATGAGATCGCCCTTGTTTCTCACTATGTGTAGTGATGCACTTTGAGACTTCCAAACGCTACTCCGTAACTGGGTAATCATAAAAGTAGTCTTTAGGTGTATCATGAAACATGGAATGGGATGTGAGCGGATCAAGATGGAATTTGCCCCTCCTAAATAACTGGAGAGATAGCTCTGGCCCCTCGAGATAGTTGGATTGGGAAGTGCATGGCTACGCCAATATGATTAAAGAGTTAATCACAATGACTAAAGATTAGTCATGAATTGAATCCACTATTTGATCGAGTGAACGGTTGAGCTATCACAAGGGTGGCACGCATCTCACCTTGAACTTGACTGGTATCATGAGGCAAAGGAATTAGTATGTGAGTAAATGTACCTAGGTTTGGCCGATATGATCTTTATGTACATTTGGGAGTCAGTGTGTCCTGCTAGGTACCACTACTGACTTGTGGTTCGGAAACGGTTTCCGTTCATAGCCATTTGCACATGAACCTAACAGCTCACACGCTTAAGGGGTTTGAATATTGGAAAAATGTGCCCATATAATTGTCTCTAGTGCAAGTGTCCATAAGGGATTAGGCTAACTAATGGGTCTTCAGCCTGAAAGCCCATTAGTGTGCTCTATAAATATGAGGGGTGGGGCTAGGGTGCACTACCCCACCACGCCGCAACCCTCGCCGTCACTTCCTGTCGGCCTGATCCTGAGACCCCTGCCGCGCACGCGGTGCTAGCACACCGGCGCACGGCGTTCCTTCCCTGTACGTGTGGACTCCATGGAGGCACTGCTGCTGTGCTGATCGGCTACGGCGACGCAAGGTGGCTGCTGAGGCGAGGACGAGGAGGAGACGATCTGATCGACTACTTACTCTACACCGATGCGCATCTACGTTGGACCGGCTATACCGATGTGCATCTACGTTGGACCAACTGCTCCAACTCTTGTTCCACTGCGCTGCGCGTCTAGTGGTAACGATCCATGACTCCTTGTCTAGATGAAACGGTAGATATAATTGTTATTGCTAGAGTAGCCTACCCGTGTTTCCTGATGTAGTGTATGCCCGGCACTTCGGCCACGTGGTTTTGAACGCGCCGATGACGAAGACGATGTGGGCGAGAGTGATCGGCGACGGCTAGTGGGTGGCGTCGGCGCCTGCCGCGGCGGCTGGAGGCTGCTGCCGAAACGGGAATTGCAGAAGGTTGTGGGCGATGCTGTTCCGGGATAATAATGTGGCGAAGTATGAGAGGGAGAGGAGCACGAGCGCGTACAGAGAGCGCCGGAGCCAGCTCCACCGTGTGTTCTTGACGCCGGCGTCGGGGAAGGCGCCCGGCAACGCAGGGACATGGCAACGGACGCGATGCAGCATCTCCAACGGCGACAGACCCTAGATTTTTGTTGCAACCTTTCCGACCTGCCAAATTTAGGACAATATAAGTCCCGGTCCTAGATACATATTTTTGGTCCTGTTTTTTGCTTTTACGCAGTGTTATGATCTTGTCTTACATAATCATTTGCAAGGAAACTTTTAGAGCACTAGACTAATTCATTTGCAAGGAAAGCAGTAAGAGATTGCAAACTCGAAAAGTGGTAAACTGCGTACTTTCACACAACTTGGGCCATGTTTACTTCCCTTCAAACTCCCAACTTCGACACTATGAAAAAAAAGATTTCCCATCATATCAAATTTGCAGTACATGCATGGAGTACTAAATGTAGATGAAATCAAAAACTAATTGCACAGTTTTGTTGTACTTTGCGAGACGAATCTTTTGAGCCTAATTAGTCAATATTTGGACAATAATTCACAAATACAAACGAAACGCTACAATTGCGCATTTATGGCAAAATGTCAATTTTGCCTATCCCAAATTGGGAACTAAACAAGGCCTTGATTTTACAGCAACTTGGTGTCTTGTATATGTTTTTTTTTTGTTTTTTTATACATGTGTATCTGTTCTGGCCTATTGGCATGATTGGCTGACCGTGGCATCAACTACTTTATGATTTGAATCCTTTAATTTCCTGAATTTAACCTGCTGGCAACAAATGAATTCTCCATCCTGCATTTGACATAACCTAATGCTGGATTGTTCGTTCCAGTAGGCACAATAGGCGTAGAACAGGTCCAATCCACGGAAACACTAACGACTAGCAATTCAGGATCCCATCATTTCCGGTCGCCCAGCCCACCGATACGGGGGAGCTGATGATAGAGACGGTTCCAATGGAAAAGTACGCGGCCATGAGACCCAACTCCCATGCTGAGCTGATTGTTTCTGCTTTCCCGTGCGCTCGCAGCACTCTGTTCGACGGAAACAGCAGCATCAGGCGCCGCAAGGTTACGAACGACGTGCCGATGCCCCAAGGCAACCATGCCCGGCCGTTAAATCTTGTATTCCCGCGTACTACTTGATTACCTGGTGTTCTGAACCGTACGCGCAGAAGCAGAGATGTGGGCGCGTTTCTGGTTTTCCATGCCGGCCGAGAGGACGCCGCCGCCGCCACCGTTTACGCCCCCACCGCCACCGCCGGCGCCGCCTCAGTACGGCCCTCTTCCCGAGCCATCATCTGTCGCGTCGCTGTACGCGCTTGCCGGCGACTTCCTCGACCGCGCCAAGACAGCGCTGGTCACTGGCGGGCCGGCGGGTCCCGATGCCATCTCCTCGACGTCGGGCGCGCGACGTGCCGTGTCCGAGCTGACGGCCCCCGCCTCCAGGGCGGCCCCGGCCGCGACGAAGAATGACAAGAGGACCTTTAGTTCTCGGGCCGTGCACTGGATCATCGTGGGGCCCGTGGTGGCTGCGGTGCTTCTGGTTCTGTGCGTGGTGGCTTGCGTCGTCCGGCGGCGGAGGCGGCGGCACCGGCGCCGGCCGGTGCTGCCAGCTCAGCTGCCGCCACCGATGGTATATCACAAAGGTATGTCCTACAAGGAGGTCAGATGTACAAGCATCGTCTCTGCATGTTCTTGTCAGACAGAGTCGCTAACCGCTCGCCTGCTTTCGTGCGTGCGTACCCATGGCCAATTGGCCATGGAGTTTCAGATGGCCTGACATGGCCAGTGCTTCAGCAAGCGACGCCATCGGAGTACTACTTCGCGCAGCAGCAGCGGCCCACGCCCCCCCAGACCAGCGGCACGTTCTCGGACGCCGGAACTGACCGCCACCATTCCGTCGACGTCGTCACCGAGCTGCCGACTGGCGGCTCGCACTCGTACGACCAACTCGCCGCCGCGACGGACGGGTTCGCTCCCGGCAACATCATCGGGCAGGGCGGCTTCGGGTGCGTGTACAGGGGGATGCTGAACGGCGCCGAGGTGGCGATCAAGAAGCTTAAGACGGAGAGCCGGCAGGGGGACCGCGAGTTCCGGGGCGGAGGTCGAGATCATCAGCCGCGTGCACCACCGGAACCTTGTCCCGCTGGTTGGGTACTGTATCTACTCCGACGAGAGGCTGCTGGTCTACGAGTTTGTCCCCAACAAGACGCTCGACTCCCATTTGCACGGTGAGTTGCTGGAAGTTCTTGGTCCTCAGTTCTGCATGTATGCCTGTTCGATGAATGTTCTTGATTGGACTTTGGCTAAACTAGGCCTGTGCATGGGTGCATTTACATGGATTTGGTGGGTTTTTGACCCACCCATTTAGGGCACGTTCGGTTCGGCCAGTTTAACCCGGAATGCAGCCCAATTCAAGCAGATTGGAACGGCCCGGAATGGAGACAGGCCTAGTTTGGATCCGCTGTTCGGTTAGATCTAGCCCGAAATGGAAACAGGCCCGGTTCGATTTTCCCTCTCTACTCACGGTCCGGAATCATTCCCCACCTCCTCCCCTCCGAAACGGACCACTCGCTCGACTCTACGCTCGCTGCTCCCCTGCGCCTCTGCGCTCCATGGCCATGACCCCGCCGTCGTGCCTCCACCCATGGCCCAACTACGCCGCTGCCCACGCTTCCCGGTGCCTCTACGCCCCCAAGGCCGCCGGCCTGCTGTCGCGACCCCGGCGCCGCTGCCGCGCCCCACGGCGCCTCCACCCGCGGCCCGACTGCACCGCCGCCCGCGACTCCCGGCGCCTCCGCACCCTATGGCCGCCGACCTGCCGCTCGCGCCCCCAGCGCTGCCGCTGACCCGACGCCGCCGGCCTGCCCCACGCGCCCCCGTGTGGCCGTGGCTGCGCGCCCCTCTGCGGCACCAGCTAGCTGGCTGTGCTTGCCGGCATGCCGTCAGCTCTTTCCTCTACTTCCTCACCTCTGCCGTTGTCGCCGCCTTGCCCTTGTCGCTCAGCCCCGCACCGCCCCGGGCATCGATGCTGACCAGCACGCTCCGCTTGTCAGCGGTGATGTCGAGGCCAAGCGTGAGCGAGCAGGGGTTCTCGTCGGTGTCCTCCTCGGCCGTCGCGCCGCCGGCCGTGCTCCCACCCCCGCTCCCCGTGGGCTTCGGCTGGAACACCTCCTATTGCTGTGTCACCGCGTACGCGGCCGACGGTGACCCACGCGGGTCCGCCACGATGGGGTAGTACCGCACAGGGCGGCAGGCAGAGTGCTGGCGGGCCCGATGGGCTGCCCGTGATGGTGGTGGTGCTCATACCCGGCACCGGGCGGCCACGAGCCCCAGACGTAGGGCACCGGCGGCACCACGGTGTACAGGAACCCTGGCTGCGGCGGTGTGGCCGGTGGCGACAAAGGACCGATAACACTGGCAACAAAAAGACGTGATGTGCCAACGTGGTGCGGTGACCATGTGACGCGCGACGCTGCAAGTTACCGAACAAGATGACACTGAGGACACAGCTACGTGCAGCAACTTTTTTCTCCCTTCCCAGGAAGGACAGGCTGCTGAAGCGACTAGAAGGGAGAACACCTGAGCTGACTCCCCTACGCGAATTGATTCCATCTGTGCCTGTTCGGTTTGAGTGGATTGGTAGGATTAAATCCTGACCGGATTGAGTGACACATGTGGAATCACTTGAACCGGGTCTTGAAGTAATCTTGGTCGGGATCCAATGTGGCTGAAACGAGGCCTTAATCATCACTTTAGATGGTTTGGGTAAGAATGTATTGGGTGGGTTAGTCGGTTCAAGGAACCAACCAGTGCTGCTGCGCCGCCGCGTCGTAACCAGGACCATCGCTCCATGATCCTCCGCAAGCATCCCTCCATGAACCTCCGCACGCATGCGCACAGCCATTTTGGTTGCCGTCGTTGCACTTGCCAGTCCCACGCGGTCGCTGTTATTGCTGTCTCGCACTTGCCACTCGCGCGCGTGCGATCGCCGATGATGTTGCCATTGCTCGCGCGGCCGCCGCTGTTGCCTTCGCCTTGCTGTCGTCACTCTTCACGCTCGCGCGCGCCGCCGCCGCTGCCGTCGTCATCGCACTTGCCGGTTGTGCGCGACTGCTGCCACTGCCGTCGTCACGCTTGCTTGCCGCTCGCGCGCGATCGCCGCCGCTCCGTCGTCGTGATTGCCGCTCGCGCACAGCCACTGCCGCTGCTACTCGTTGTCGCGGGCACCGCTCACTATAGATGGCCAAACGGGCGGCCCAGCTCGGCCTGGCATGAGCCCGATTAGGCCCGGCCTTCTTAGGCCCGCACAGTAATCGTGCCAGGCCGGGCCGGCCCACATACCGAAGGAGCAGCCCAGGTCCGGCCTGCTGCCTTCTTAGGCAGGCCATGCCGACCCGCTGGCCTGGTGGGCCTTAATAGGCTCGCCGTGCCCCTGCCGGCCCGCGGCACGGTTCCGGCTCCTCTTTTCCCGCCGTGGCGGCAGTGGAGGGCCATGGGACCAGCGGAGGGGCACGGCTCCGGGGGCAAGGGGAGGCGCGGAGGCCGCGACGTGTGAGCGACCGGTCGGCCGGGCCGTCGGGGGCAGGGGGAGGTGGTGGAGGCTGCAACAAGCGAGGGGCCGGCCGGCCGGGCCGCCGGGGGCAGGCCGACAGGTGGAGGCGGCGGAGGCAGGGGAGGCGTGGAGGCCGCCGGGGGCAAGCCGGCAGGGGAAGGCAGCGGAGGTGCGGAGGCGGGGGAGGCGTGGAGACATAGGTAGTATGGGGACGGGGAGACCGGGGAGGCGGCTCGAAGCAGCAGGAGCGGAGGGGTGCGGGACTACTTACGGTCGGCCATTTATTCGGGGTTTTGGCCGGGCTGAGGCAGGCCTGGGAGGCCGTGCCGCCCGTTTATGGCCCACGGGCCAAATGGGACAGGCCGTGCTGGGCCAGCCCACGAGCTGAGGTAGTGGCCCGAGTCCAGCCCGTGGTGTAGGCTGGGCTGGCCCAGCCTAGAAGGCCGCCGTGCCAGGCCGTGCCTGGACTGGGCCAAAATGCCGTGCCGTGGGCCAGCCCATGGGCCGTGGGCCAAATGGCCATCTATACCGCTCACAATGCCCACAGGCCACACCCACGCGAGGCCTATGCGTCGTGGAGGACGAGCCACGGCACTGGCTCCGCCAGCCAGCCCGACGGCGGGGACATGCGAAAGGTGCTGACCCATGGGTTTAATGGATTTTACCCAGATCCACCCAATCCATATATCAAAAATTTAAATGGGTTGGATTGGGTGTATGACGGGTGGGTTGGGTGGATTTCACGATCCATGCACAGCCCTAGGCTAAACTCTGATCAGCGACTTACTTTTGTGCTGATAATTTGACATTGAACTTTATGAAGGGCACAATGGGCCACCGCTTGACTGGCACCAAAGATGGAAAATAGCTGTGGGATCTGCGAGGGGTTTGGCGTATCTTCATGACGACTGTTAGTCTATGTTATGCCCATTTCTTGTTTTTTTCAGTTTCGGATCCAGTACCGTAGTACGGAAATCTGACGAGCTACTTCGATAACATATTGCCAGGTTATCCTAAAATCGTACATCGTGATGTGAAGGCGTCCAACATTCTTATTGATCATAATTTTGAGCCCAAGGTATCATTTTCGCCACGGAGAAAAATATTGCAAAACATACCAAAACAGGAGGTGTATTAGGAGTTCTCTATTGTAAAAGAACCAATTGAACAACATTTCAATCTAACCTTTGGTGTAATTTTCTTTGTTATCTAAAATCAATTGCCCAGCATTTCGAGCTAACCTTTGGTGTAACTGTAACGTAATGCTGCACCTGAACAAATTTATGCAGTTTTAATTGAACTTTTGGAGTCTGCTATTAAGTTCTTCACTCATGGTTGATCTTCAATATTTTCAGGTTGCCGATTTTGGGTTAGCAAAGTATCAACCAGGAGATGACACGCATGTTTCCACAAGAGTAATGGGAACTTTCGGGTCAGTCCTTCTATCGTTGCCATTCTACACTCTACAATACCATTCAAGAATTTTCTATTTATTTGTTTGTCATAAACATCTTCAGCAGATGAGCGTCTAACCACAGTCTCTTCTCCTCTTTCCCGCAGGTACATAGCTCCGGAGTTCTTGTCTAGTGGAAAACTAACCGACAAAGCGGATGTTTTCTCTTTTGGCGTCCTTCTCCTGGAGCTGATTACCGGAAGGCTACCGGTCCAGTCATCTCAGTCCTACATGGATGACACATTAGTTGGTTGGGTCAGTCCATTAGAAACAAGTTCCTGATATTTGAACTCTATTGACATCCATGATCCATGGCAATTGCTCTTACGTTATGGTCTTGTAGGTTTAATCTGATTACCTGAAGGCTCATTCCAATGTGATTGTTTCTGCAGGCTAGACCCTTGATTTCACAGGTTGCAGAGGGCGGCAGCCTTCAAGCCCTTGTCGATCCACGACTTGGAAGCGACTATGATCCTCCCATAATGATGCGAATGGTCGAGTGCGCTGCGGCTGCTGTGCGTCAATCTGCACAGCAGCGTCCATCGATGGTTCAGGTTCGTTCACTGACCATACTCCCCTGAGTTCCAACGCCTGTGGCCTGCTTCAGAAGTTTGATACCATGTACTCTGCAGATCCTTAAAGACTTGCAAGGTGAAACACGAGCGGACTAGGCCGGCGCGGGGGGGAGGGGGGGGGGGGAGCGGCGCGGCGGCGCACCGTGGAGGAGCAAGGCCGACGCATCGGGGAGGAGCCAGGCCAACGGCATAGTCGGAGGAGCAAGGGTATAGCCGGCAACGTCAGCTGAGGAAGAAGATAATATGAGGTAAAAAAGAAAAGAGGTAAAAAAAAAGAGGATGATAGATAGACCCCGTAACTGAAAGATGAGATATATTGCTAATAATGTTAAAATGACATTGATCCCGTCCCTCTCAACCCCTTCCAACCTGGGTTAAACCTAACCCGGGATGAACCCAACCCGTTCCGCTTATCCCGAAACCAAACGCATGCTAACCTTTCTCACGTCAGCGGCTGAGCACGGAGAGGCCACAGAGACCACACGGGAGGAGCAGCAGCGAGATGGCGGCGGCGGAGACCTCGGGCACGGCGATAGGGTCCTCGGGAAGATGGGCGCTCCACGGCAAGACGGCCCTCGTCACCGGCGGCACACGCGGCATCGGGTACGGCTCGCCTCGAACGCCCATCTCGTTTTTTCCCCACTTGCAAACCCGCTACGGAGGTTCACTCGAGGACGCGTGCGTCGCAGGCGTGCGGTCGTGGAGGAACTGGCGGCGCTGGGGGCGGCCGTGCACACTTGCTCCCGGAAGGAGGAGGAGCTCGGCGAGCGCATCAAGGAGTGGGAGGCCAGGGGGTTCCGCGTCACCGGCTCCGTGTGCGACCTCTCCGCGCGGGACCAGCGGGAGCGCCTGCTCCGTGAGGTCGCCGACCGCTTCGGCGGCAAGCTCGACATCCTTGTGAGTCAGAACGAAAACCTCGCTCTAGTCCCCGCTTGTTCCTCTTTCTTAGTTCCGATGTCTAATGTGGTATTGAACTTTGCATCATTTCTCTTCTGTTTTTTCTTTTACCTGTGAATTTATATTGTCTATACTCACCCATTTAAAACTGTGAATCTGTGATGATTACTATTACACATAAAAGTATGTTTGGCAACGGTTAGGAATGGAAATGCCAGTTTAGGGGATCGAGTTCCTGGTAGGACTAGGGTTGGTAGTTCTTGTTTTTGTCTCCGATCTCTGTTTGGCAAGAGAGTGGGAAATTGTAGCGTGTATGACATGCTAAAGGCTAAAGCAAATCACAATGAAGGGCTGAAATTGCACCCATTTTGTGTAAAGATCAATTCCCGCTGCCCATCTTGCGGTTGAATTAAAATGCTGGGAGTTAGACCATCAGTTTCTCATTCCGCATCCCACCTCAATTCCTATTCTGTCTTTAAAGCCCTAAACCCCAATTCACATTCACTCGATTTCATCCAATCAAACAAGATTTTGGATTTGTCACATGGCATTGATGTTAGTAGATTTTTCAATAAAATGTATTTTCATTGAGCATTGTTGTAGCATTTATCAGTGACATGAACAGCACTAGGGTATTGCAGTTTATGTACTTTGTACGCCAATTGTGGAGCATTTGTGCGAAGAGAATTGCAGGAAGCTGATAAACTTGACCCTTGGCTCCCTTTTTCTTGAAACCTGCTTGGATCCCTGCACATGTAGTAATCTTGTCCATGTGAATATATGGAGGTCCAAATCCGAATGAGCTGTTAGCAATGTCCTGTAACTTTGATCCTATTCAAGTTAGATAACGTTCCTGTAACTCTTATCCTATTCAAGTTAGGCAACGTTCCGTCGCACACATCCCTTGTGACCTCAGAGAGGTTCACGGGCTCCCCTATCAACTTGTGATCCAGAGAAGACCAGCCATCATGGTCTTTGGCCATTGGAGTCCACAACCAACTAAGGTCCCAGGTGCAACTCATCCTGAAATACTAGCCTAATCGGTGAGGATTGCCCACATTATATTGTGGTTCCCCCACCATAAATTTCCGATTTGGGACTGAACCCAACACTTCCATGAAAGATTACTATGAATTAATGAATTAATGATATGTGGCTCCAGGAAGGTACTCCCTGTTGAGATGTTCAGTTGAATTAATGATATGAGAATTGATAGTTTTGAATCTAAGTTGTTCATGGTGGCACTGTATCGGCTGTTGTCTAAAATCTGGCTACATTTTTGTCTGCAAGTTATTTGTAAACCCTACATTTTGCTTATTCTTCATTTGATCTTTCAGGTAAACAATGTGGGAACAAACATAAGGAAACCAACCACTGAATTTTCTGCAGAGGAATACTCATTTTTGATGGCCACTAATCTGGAATCTGCCTATCACTTGTGCCAAATTGCACATCCTCTTTTGAAATTGTCTGGTTCAGGCAGCATTGTCTTCATATCATCAGTTGCCGGAGTAGTAAGTGTGTTTAGCGGAACTATATATGCTATGACTAAAGGTAACAGTTGAAGCTCAATACTAAATCAGCCTATTTTTTCTTAACCACATATGAACGCCACTTGCTTTGGCACTTGCATGCATAACCAGCTAGAAGTATTGTTCAGGTGCCATTAACCAGTTAACCAAGACCTTAGCATGCGAATGGGCGAGAGACAACATCAGAGCCAACTCTGTTGCCCCGTGGTACATCACGACTTCACTTACTGAAAAGGTGGTTGCTTCTATTGCTTGTACTAATGTGTCGAGCTAGTACCATATTTTGGCTCATTAAGTGTAAACCTGAATCCTTTAGTCACCTGATTATTGCTTCTTTGTGCAGCTATTGGAGAGTAACTCATTCAAGGAGCAAGTTGTGAGTCGAACTCCGCTTGGGCGTGTTGGAGAACCTGGAGAAATATCAGCACTTGTTGCTTTTCTTTGCATGCCTGGTTCCACTTACATTACCGGCCAGACGATCTCGGTGGATGGCGGTACGACTGTAAATGGGTTTTGCCCAACCAAGCCCTTCTAGGTGGAAGCTACTATGGTGGTGTCCTCGGAAGTTGGAACTTGGAACAAAACCTAATAATATCATGAATCGGTCATGATTATTGTTCAATGCATAATTCTATCATAATCATGTGAAAAAGGATGTCTTGAGATTTGATCGGTGCTATGCAAATCTATGATCTCGCCGACCTGTTTGGCTAGTTAATTTCATCTGTGATCTATTCTAAATGTTCAATAGCTACTGACAAGTGGGACCATGATATTGGGTATTCCATTCTGTAATCCCAAATATTACTGCTCTCCCAACAATTGCAAATCTTTTGGTCAGCCATCAGTGATCAAGAACACCACATGGAGGGGCCACACAGTCCAGGAGCAGCAGGGAGATGGCTGCACCATAGATCGCAGGCACCACAATAGGGAGATGGGCACTACAAGGCAAGACAGCCCTCGTCACTGGTGGAACCCAAGCATCAGGTTCGGGTAAGACTTCCCTCCAATGCTTCTCAGATCTCCATTTCACCAGAGCGGCTGTGAGGCTTCACATTATAACTTGTGTGTTGCCCGCAAAAAAAAATTATAACTTGTGTGTGTGCTTGTGCTCCTGTAGGCATGCGGTGGTCGAGGAGCTCACGCCTCACGACACTGGGGGCTGCTGTGCACATGCCCTCCAGGAAGGAGGCGGAGCTGGGGGAGCGCCTCGAGGAGTGGGAGGCCATTGGGTTCTGTCTTCTGTGTCACTGTGCGGGACCAGGAGGAGTGCCATCCTGACCACTTCGGCAGCAAGCTCGACACCCTTGTAAGTGTGAATTACTCCCTCGATCCCATCTGTTTGCCCATCTTTCCATATTTCACTATGCTAATGTGATATTGAGACTGCATCGGTTATTTTTATCTGGAATTAGAATGTGTGTACTTAAGCATCTAAAACTTCAGGCGCTAATACACATAGAAACATGCTTGGCAGTGTCAGGAATGGGAGCATGGGTTTAAAGGATGAACTTGTGGTTGGATTAGGGTTGCGAATTCGAATTTTTGTTGGTTATGGCATTCTAACATAAATGAAGATATGAAGGGTTGAGGTAGTACCTACCTTCTGCAAAGAGCAAGTCCCTCCCAAAGTCTCAAGATTGGCAGCCCCTCGATGGGCTTAAATTTGTGGGAGGTGTACTCTCAATGTTTCATTCCTCATCCAATGCAAAGTGAGATTGAAACCCCTATTTGGCATTCATTTGCACCAAATTACATAAAGTGAAACAAGCTTGTAGATTTCTCACATGGAAATAAGATTAGTAGAAATGTAGAACTGTCAGCTTCCGAGTGAAATCTACCAGCAGTTTTAAATATATCCCGTGCTCATCTAGTTTCTACTCTCAAAATGCGTATCCGTGTCCATAAACTTACTAAATGTACCACCCCAGGTCCAAATAATCCTAATTAGTGCGAACTCACGTGCATGGTGGGGCCATGGGCTGTTAGCCAGCATGCCACACATGGGAGTTAGCACTAATTAGGATGATTTGAACCTCCAGGGATACATTCAGTTGCATTAGGAACACATGTCTACATTTTTAGAGTTTGGCAACCTGGATGAGAATGCTGAATGTGGGACAAATTTAGGAACCATTGGTAGATTCAGTCATTTTTTGGGGGGTTATTTTCTATGAGCCTTAGGTGTGCAGTTGAGACTACATCAACACAAAGATTTCCAAAAACAAGATGTTTAAATTGTGTGGATTTTCTTTCCCTGGAAAATGGATGACATTGTGAACACGATTCTGGAGCATTTGAGTGAAGTCAATTTAGGAAGTCATTAATCTTGACCATTCGTTCCGTGAACTTAAGCTCAGGCAACCAGAGAAAAGCAGAAGGTTGAGGAGTCATACTATTCAAGTAATGCACCAATGCTAGTGACATCCTTTAACTTTAACCCTATTGAAGTTGAACTTTGACATGCCCTGTCAGGTAGGTGTGTGGGCTTTTGCATAACTAATAACATGTTCAACTTAGCTGAAAATTACCTTCACATCGTCGGAAAGCAGGTTTCTGTTGATTGCACATGGGCAATTGCCATTTTGATCAGAGCAAAGAAACCATTCCATATCTAGTTACCAAGGTTTGTTTCTATATTAGTATCTCACGCATATTAATTCAGCGAATATTAGTTTTCAATTTAGGATGCCCAACTATAACACAAACTTAACACTTTTAGGGATTTGTGGTTCACTTAAGAATTTATCTCTAGTTCTTAACTGGTATGATGCCAGGGAAGGCTGCTACAAAATCACTAACATACATTTTGTTATAAAGGGATTTGCAAGTCCAGGAAAAAAATCCTAAGATGTTCTATTTTGTGTATATGTGCTGATATGGTTGAATCATTGACCAGAGAAATGTAGGGTTGAATTGAAGCTCTCGATGCACCATGTTGAGTGAGTGAAGATTTTCTTTAGGGATCTCCACTCTGTGGTTATATTCAAATCAAACTGAGTTTAGAACTCTCTAGGATTAGAAGTCTGCGGAATTAGAATATAAATACCCTATAAGGGTACAGCTTGGCCTGTTATTTTGTCTTTTGCATTTTCCCCTTTACTTTTGTAGTTAGAGGCATTTGTATTTACATGTTACTATGGGGGTGTTTGATACCAGCTAAAGATCAGCACATGTCACATCGGATATTTGGATACTAATTAGGAGTATTAAATATAGGCTAATTATAAAACTAATTGCACAAATGGAGTCTAATTCGCGAGACGAATCTATTAAGCCTAATTAGTCCATGATTTAACAATGTGGTGCTACAGTAACCATTTGCTAATGATGGATTAATTAGGCTTAATAGATTCATCTCGCGAATTAGCCCAGGGTTCTGCAATTAGTTTTATAATTAGCTCATGTTTAGTCCTTTTAATTAGCGTTTTCGATGTGACACTGCTAAAGTTTAGCACCTAGTATCCAAACAACACCTACAACCCCTATGTTGAAACCCTGCCGTTTGCTTATTCCAGTCTGAATTTGTTTCATGCTGATTTTTCCGGGTTTTCTTCGTTTGATCATGTAGGTAAACAATGTGGGGGACAAACATAAGGAAACCAACTATCCATCCTTGATCCTGGTTCATTGTACCATTCAATCAGAACCACGTGAAGAAGGTTGTGGTTACATTCGATTTGTGCGCTGCCTTTTCTTCCAGTTAACTTCATCTGCGATCGGTTCTAGACGTTCAGTGTTTTCATCGCTTTCATGTGCATGTCCTCAAGCAATGGCTGAACCATTTGAGCTGGTGACCCGGGTTAAATGCTTTGTGTGTGAGCTGTCCCGAGCCCTCGAGGACAACGGCAGGTGAGAAACCTGAAGGCAGCGTCCAACACTTGGCACCCCTAACGCTGCTCAGACAGCTGTTGGTGAGCAGAAACTTGCAAAATGGTTGCCACCCCGACAACTCAGCATGAAGCCATGAACGTCGAGATGCTGCGCGGCTACCCCTCCCACTGTCCCGGGCCTCCCGGCCATGCAGATCTCATCCGGGAAAGCGAAACGGAAGAAATCGACGTGCAAGCTCATTGAAAAAGCTTTTTTCTTCACCTGTTTTGTGCGAGAGAAGAAAGAAAAGTGCGCCCAAGGAAAGAAGAAAAATCTCGTGCGCGAATCCGAGGACCCAGCAGCGCGATCTCCGTGACAGCGAAGGTCGCGGCCCGGTGGGCGCCGAACCGAACACGTCGCGCGGCGCTCCCGGCCCGCGCCGGCGACACCTCCTCCGGTGCGCGATCGCGGCGCGGATCCTCCCTGAGCCCCCCGAGGACGCGCGACGCGATCGGGGGCGGGGATGCGATGCGTTATTGTGCTGGCGCGTGGTGTCGCCGTCGTGCCGGCTTTACGTGGCGAGCGGCCGCGCGTCGGGCACCGGCAGGCCCTCGGGTGTCGTGGTCCCAAAGCAATCCGAACCAAGCGAAGGGAAGCCAGGCAGGCCGCCCTGCTTGCCGGCTGTCAGCTGTGCGCGGACGCTGACAGATGGAACGGGTTGCGTCGTGAACATTGCTTGGCGCCTTGCACGACGACCCCGAAACCTGATAAAGAAAGAAACGAGACGACTCTATGATCGCTCGCGTGATTCGACGGATGCATCTGAAAGAAAGATGTATTGCCGTATCGATGCTCTGGAGAAAGGTGGCGATCATCACAATAGGAAAAAAGAAAGTTGAGGTTCTGCGACGAACCTGTCGCGTTTTTATTTTTATTTTTCTGCCTCACGATGATTTCTATCTTGACTCATCGTTATCAAATGTATTCCTCTGCTTTTCAGGCCATCAAAACGGGTGATTGACGAGCTGCTGAGTTTACGAAACCGATCCCCACAGATCTCAGCACAAAAAAGTTGCTGACGCAAGTGATGGACACAGAAAACAGAAACTTACTGCTATCATAGAGGCAGGATAATATGGCAGGCATCCTAGAAGATCTCAGTAGCGTCCATTACTCTACATGCGGTCCTGCCCCCGTGTCAGCTAGGCGGCGCCTCATTCAACCATGGCAAGTAAACAAAAGCATTATGAAACAAACAAAGGAAGCGTGAAGATCCACAAACCAACGTGTAAGCTCGCATCGCGGCCAATCACCCAGGAGGAAAATATCTCGCCTGGGAAACGGACCAGATGGCTGGCTGGCGTTGCGACTCGCAAAGCTGCCGCTGCCAGGCCCGTTGCGCAAGGCAACGAGAGCCATTGAACCCTGCGAGCTGCGCGCTGACGTGCCGCTGCGTCCGGCCAGAGCTAGATTCTAGAGCAACGATCGCGCCCCTAGGTAGGGCTAGCCTACGAAAACGTGGCTCGTGTCAGTAGGGACCCCCCCGACGTGGGGGGTCTAGCCGCAATCGGGAGCGAAAGGAAAGATCCAGCGCTCGCTCGCTCGCGCACCATCGGATCCCGCACAGTGCAGTGTACTTGCCCGCCGGTTCAGAGTGACTGCGAGATTCGGTTCAGTTCATCGACAAAAGATCGAGCGCTGTAAACCCCTGCTTTCTCGCACACGGGTTGCCGTATGCCCGTACCAGTATGGCACACCACACCTGCAAATCGACGGTGTCGTACAGCTGTGTCGCAAACTTGAAACTTGGCATGAGTAATGCGTATGTGGATCGCTCAACAGCGGCCGGCTTCAGCCTCAAGGCAACACAGGATACGGTCTTGATTTCGGATGTACAACTAGTGGAGTAGCACGTACAAGCCATTCGTGTATCGCCGTTCAATATCTCTGGTAATAAAAGCGCCTCTAGTTCCTGCAGTCAGTAGTATCTAGCTGTCCTGTCATTGTCGAAAAAATCTAGCTCCCCCGTTCATCAAGCGAATGCGTCGGCTCGACACGTGTCCCGTGGCGCGATTACGACCAACTGCCTTCTTTGTTGTTGGCTCTAATGTGCGTTTAAAGTCCGTGCTCGGATTTTAGCACACATGGCGTGATGGCACTGTCACCGGACAAGGACTTGTTCGTGGAGCTACGGTCGATATATGGAAAAGAAATTGCGAATCTACATATGATCCGCGTGCAGAGACGATGGTGTTTAGAATACGGGCATACGGCACGGGGTTAGCAGCACTCCACTTGGCAAACGCTTACGAGTAGGCTTTTTAGACAAGTATAAATAAAGTTTGGTTCGTTCACCACAGATCCGAACGTCCGTACATGAGTGCAATTAAGAATTCTCACAACGACAGGGTCTACTAGATATGGATTAGGAATAAATGAAACCTTTACAAAAATCTTATCCATCTTTTCTTTCTTTTTCTTCATATACTAAAAAAGAATTCAAAACGGGAAAATTTTCGTCATGTCACGAAGAATTCTACCTCCCGCATAGGAATGACAAAACATCTGGGAATAAACGATTGATTTCTATCAATAAACGTGCTAAAGCCCCAAACCATAGAGCGCTTGGCACGGGTGCTACAGAGAGATATTTTTTTATATCCCGCATTGAAAATCCTCCTTCCGTATTGGAATACATACATGATCAGATACTCTTGCCAAAGATCCTTTGTATTTCTTTTGTTTAGGTCAAATTCCTAACTAAAAAGATTCTATTCTTATGCGTTAATGCTCAATATCCAAGTGGACTTACAAATTTGATCGTGATCAATTGCTTTGTGGATTGTCTCTTGATTAGTTGGTGTTTATCCTCTCAATATCGCGAAGAAGATAGAAATGAAATTTCTAATTCAGATTAGAAAAAAAAGAATGAATATCAAGCGTTATAGTATGATTTTGAATACTCTAAAAAAGGAAGGAGGGAGGCAGAAATCGAGGCTTTTTTCTAACTTGATGGTAAGAAATCAAAGGATCTAGAAATTCATTTCGTACAATTGAAAAAAAAGATTTTTCATCGGAAAGAGATCTACGAAGACTTTAGGGAAAATGTCAACATTTGCTGGCTTATTTGGCAAAGACAAATAGAGTACTTTATAAGAAATTAATCAGTCAGTTGGATATTCGGGAGAAGTAATTTAATCGTTCAAAATTTTCTTCTTATTTTATTTGTAGTCTTTATTTTATTAGTAGTCCTATAGTAGTATTAGATTTTGCATTTTGATGAGCCTCGTTTTGAGGAATTTATGGAATAATCCATTTCCATGGAAAAAAGAATAAGAACAAGGATATGAGTTTACCGCTTACAAGAAAATATCTCATGACATAATTTTTTATTTTTCTTGATCAGAAAAATACATGAAAAAGAAAGGAGGTAGAATTTTTTTATTATGGTTAAAGAAGAAAAATAAGAAAATAGGGGTTCCGTTGAATTTCAAGTATTCAGTTTCACCAATAAGATACCGAGACTTGTGAATTATTCAGCGGCCGTGGTTATTAGCAAGAACTTATTGAATCTATTGTTTGGGCTCACAACAAATTAAAAGTTGGTCAAAGTATCATAATTACCTTATCCCACACAAATTGTTTACCTATAGGTGGGGGTGCAAAGAAAGCCAGGAGTTTTGCCTAGAAGCAGCCACCCTTTAAAGAGTGCGTGATAGCTCATTGATCGAGCGCCCTTGTGTTGAAGATGAACGGCGCTAAGCAATCTGCCGAAGCTATGGGATGTCAAAATACATTGGTAGGGAAGCGTTCCGCCTTTCCCTTGCAAATACAGCTCTCTTAATCATTTCTTCGCAAGTACCTGCAGTCGCATTCAAGTAATTGTTGACGGCAGTTAGCACGTCAATTCGTGAACCGGAAGCGCACGGATCACTTGTAGCTTTTCCCTTAGAGTATTCCCTCAAGGTTTATCAATCCGTGGAACAAGTGGATTACTTGCTCTCACTTTATACCAATCTTGCTAACGAAACTGAGTATATGTATTGTGCAGAGAGACAAACTAAACTAATAACAGAGATTGAGACAATATAGCAAAGCTTAACACAAGATAGGAGATAGAGATAGATATAAGCATTCCCTCCCTAGGATCTAGGTTCACAAGAATATGCATCTACTAAACAGATGTGTGCTTCCCTCACTAGCTATTACAGCTATCACAGCGGTTACATGCTCGTTTGGCCTTTTCCCCACTGCATACTGCGCTCACATACACTATATTGAAGCTCCTCTGGAGGTCTCTTCGACGACGAAGCTCCTGATCAAATCTAAATCCATATTTCTTCTCTTGTGGCGGCGGCGGTTAGGTCTAAACTCATCGGGATCCCCCTCCTTGTTGAATGTCTTGGGTATTTATAGTTGGAGGTGTCGGTTAGGGTACCTTCGAGGCTAGGTATCTGTAAAATAACCCTAGGAACATCGTGGGTAACCTCCTGGTGAAAGGGCACAACAAGGCCAAAAACGGGCTAGGCCGATCGGCCTGGACCCATGTAGGCGGATCGGCCTACCCTGTTTTGGCCTCCAATGCCCGAGCGCTTCATACGAAAGTTGCAGATCTCGTCGAGCTATGCAATTTTCCCTGTAAATTCGTCCCAATCGGAGTTCGCATGAGGAAGATATGGTCCGTGCAATTTTCAGCTCCTCCTGCGGGCCTGCAATTCAATGTTCGTGTTTGGGCTTTCCAATATCCAAAGTCAGAGCTCAATTCCAACTTATAAAAAGACCCTTCATTTACATCGTATTTCCTGTGATTTTACAATATGATCAAAAACACAACACATATATGAATATGGGGTTATTTCAGGTGCCAAGTGGCGGGTTAGTATAAAAATATGCCTAAAAACACGAGTTACACGGTACTAAAAGTGTGTCAATAATGAGCATCAATGCCCCCTTGATATGTCTCAATTCAAATTTACTATTTCTATCTATTAATTCCACTCGGTTTCAGACTTGTACAATCCAAAATCACCGCAACCAAAAAATTATTCTGAAGGTCAAAAAAAATGACAGCGGTACGGCCACGGAGGAGCAGGTTTACAAGCTACAGGGATGCAAAAGCAAAATATCATGCTGTCGAAATTTAAAACAATGTTAATAAAAACAAATCCAACGTATACAGGCTACTACAGTACAGTACAGCGCAGACGGCAGATCCACCACGTACTGTACATGCCAAATAAACAGCCGCACGGGTCCGGGCATCAGCCAGCAGGACGACAACGAGAGGCAAACGCGAGAGCTGTAGCCCGTACACCACCCCTCGCCGCTCCGCCTCCACGTGTCCTCCCCTGCCGACCTCACGCTTATCCCCTCCACGGCCGGACGGATGCGTTAACCACGTAGACCGGGCCCCGCCCCGCATCGTACTAGCCCCCATACCCACACAACCAACGTGTCCTCCCGCGCCGAACACCAAACACCGCGGCCGCCCCGGCCGGCCGGCCCCGCTTCCTCGTGGCACGCGTCCGCGCGCCCCAGCTCCCGCCCGCCTGGTGGACGCGCCCCGGAGGCGACACGCGTCCACGGGGCACGTACCGGCCACGGGCGCGCGTCACGTGGGGCGTATCCGACGGCTTCGGCGCCCCCCCGCACAACTGTACCGGGGCCCGGCCCCCGCGGCCGCGTGGCGCGTGGCCTCCCCGCTTTTTATATCGCCGGGGCACCACTTGGAACCCCAACCCCTCTCGCTCTCAATCAACAAGCACTAGCGCAAGGAAAACGAGAGAAGGCAGGAGCAGCAGCAGCAGCATTTCCCCCTTCCGCTTGCTTGTTTGCTCAACGCGTGCTTGATTTGAGGAGATTATCGTGGGATTTGGATCGTTGTTTCATGGAGGAGATCTGCTGCGAGGTGGCGGCGGGGTCGTCGTCGTCGGACAGGAAGGGGGAGGGCGTGGGCGACGCCGGCAGCCGCGCGGCGCGGCGGCGGAGGATGGAGATACGGCGGCTCAGGGTGGTGGCGGAGGAGCAGGCCGCGAAGAGGCGGAGGCTGGAGGGTGACGACGGGGAGGAGGAGGAGGACGCGGTGAGGGACCCGGCGCCGAGGTACGGCGTGACGTCGGTGTGCGGGCGGCGGAGGGACATGGAGGACGCGGTCACCGCCCGCCCGGGGTTCATCCACGGCCACCACTTCTTCGGGGTGTTCGACGGCCACGGCTGCTCGCATGTGAGTGCCCTGCCCGCTGCCGCGCTCTTGCTTCGGACAGGCGGCGCTTGTTCGGATCTGGTTTCGGCTCGCCGAGTGCTCACCGATTGGCTGCATGTGCATGCAGGTGGCGACGTCGTGCGGGGTGCGGATGCACGAGATCGTGGCCGAGGAGGCGGCCGCCGCTGCGGCGGGCTCGTCGGCGTCGGACGAGGCGGCGCGGTGGAGGGACGTCATGGAGAAGAGCTACGCGCGGATGGACGCCGAGGCCGTCGGCTCAAGGGACACTACCGGCCCGGCGCCCACCTGCCGGTGCGAGATGCAGATGCCCAAGTGCGACCACGTGGGCTCCACGGCCGTCGTCGCCGTGGTAGGGCCGCGCCACCTCGTCGTCGCCAACTGCGGCGACTCCCGCGCCGTCCTCTGCAGCGGAGGCGCCGCCATCCCGCTCTCAGCCGACCACAAGGTACTTACTGCAGACAGAGGAAAAAAAAACGCTCTGTTTCTAGTTTCTTGTCAAGTCTAGCAAACAGAGCACAGATGAACAGACTATTGATGCACGCGTTGTTCTAAACAAATCCGTGTTATTCGCTTCAGCCCGACCGTCCCGACGAGCTCGAACGGATCCACGCGGCGGGAGGGCGCGTCATCTTCTGGGACGGCGCCCGCGTCTTCGGCATGCTGGCCATGTCGCGAGCCATTGGCGACAGCTACCTGAAGCCGTTCGTGATCTCCGACCCGGAGGTGAGGGTGGTGGAGAGGAAGGACGGCGAGGACGAGTTCCTGATCCTGGCCAGCGACGGCCTGTGGGACGTGGTGAGCAACGAGGTGGCGTGCAAGGTCGTGCGCGCCTGCCTCCGGAACGGCGCGGTGCGCCGCGGGGAGCGGTCGAGCCCGACCTCCAACCTGAGCCCCAGGCAGAGCAGCGGCAGCAGCAGCGGCGACGAGGAGGCCGGGCCCAGCGACGGCGCGGCGTCCGACAGCGACGGTGAGGGCGGCGAGGACAAGGCGTGCGCCGAGGCGGCCATCCTGCTGACCAAGCTGGCGCTGGCGCGGCAGACCGCGGACAACGTCAGCGTCGTCGTCGTCAATCTCAGGCGCCGCCGGAGGTCGTGACCGGGCGGATCCACCGTACTAGCCGTTCTTGGCTAAATTCTCGGCCGTCCCCAATTCACATTCGCCTCGACAAAGCAACCATCGAACGGAATGTCAAAGCAAATATCGAACATGGACTCTTTGATCCTTAGCAGAATTGCAGATTACGGTAGGATTACTTATTTCTTTAGAATTTTTTCTTTAGATCCTAAACCCAAGAAAAGAGAAGCTCATGCCTTTTTCCGATGTTTGAAGAAAGAAACTTTATCAAGCGTCTGAGAAGTCAACTGTAATATAATCCAGTGCTCCTTTCACTAAACCGAATCCTTCCCACCTTCTCTGACTAGATCGCGTTGTCCTCCTCCGGTTACGTGTTTCATGTTTTAATTTGACCCACCATGATTGTCCAGAAACGATTTGACGCGTTCGGCGATGCTGCGTCAGCTGCCCCAATCCCCGAATACAATACTCCGCAGACGGATGTTTTCTTCGTGCCGTTTCCGAAAAAGCTCAAGTTTTTTAATGATCCAGCTCCCAGTTGAACACCCAGAGCAAACACTGAACGTGCAATACACGCAAAACGCCCACACGCTGAGTAGCGAAATCTAATGCACTGTTGTTGTGTTCTTGGTGTCTCCTCCTGTTGGTCGCTGGAAAAGCCCGGCCTTTCCCTGTGCGGCTGTGCTGGTGGGTGAGAGCCGTGCCGTGCAGCTAGTCAACCAACAAACAACCCCGCTGCCGCCGCGGCTGCCTAATCATGGCGGACACGAGGCGCGCGTCCAACAAACAACCCCGCTACGACCTGATCACTGATCAGTGATCACGACGCGACGAGAGCGAGGGCAGGAAATTAGGAAAGGGGATCACGTTTTTCCCCCCTATCTCTGGAGGGTTTTTTTCGCGCCGCTGACACCTGTTGGTTCCCGTCGCGGCATTTGCGTCTTTGCGATCGCGTCGGAGATTCTGCCTGCTTGTTTTGATCGCGACGGCAATAATCATCTCGGGCCACGTCAGGGGGCTTGGGTCGGGGCCTTTTTCGGTTCCGTCCCTCCTTTTCGGGGACGCTGATGCTTTCCGTCCGTGGGGGGAGGAGCGCTGGTGGAAGGTAGCCGTCACGCTCGCACACCTGGCTCGCCGGAGGTTCATCGGCAGACTCTAGTAGGAATGTTAATGGCCCTAGTTTTAGTTGACGCCCTTTTCCTAATGAGTCATGTAAGCTTTTGGCATTAGAAATTTCGTACTGTCCGCCGCTGCTTTACAACGAAGCTGTAGGAGCTTCACACGTCACTGAAGACGCACTGGAAGTTACGAGTTCAGCTTTTAGAAACAACGTACTGGAATCAGGGATGCGTTCGGCAGAATGGTTTTTCGTACTGTCTCTGCGCCACATTGCTTCTCCGGCTGGAGTTTCGGAGCACGTTCCCCGTGAAACACGAGCTCTTGCGTGCCGCCTCCGGGGAACAAGGCCACCTCACTATGGAAGCTTGGAAAATTGGAATGAACCCCAGGCCCCAGCTTGCCTTTTTGGGCTTTGGCCTGTAGCCCTTGCCCACCCAACGCACGCACTGACGCAGATGCCGCCGAACGAACGGTGAGCTTACGTGCCGGCACACCCCAGCCGTTGCCCGTTGCACCCCAGCTCATCAGATGCGCGCGCTTCCCGCTTACTCATCGCTTGAGCTGCTTGCTCGACCGCGACGCGTCGCAGCAGATGGACAGATGAAGATGCCGTGCCGGTATCGTATCGCGGTGGAAGTGGAACGCATGGTTGACATCGCGGCCGGTACATGTCGCCGGAGCGGCCACGGATGTGGCTGTCCCTTGCGCAGCGAGAGAATCGGAATCCAAGACCAAAGTTCCCCTGCTTTTGGAAAGGCGTCGAAGGCTTTGGACGAAGGAAGTTACGACGGGGCATGCCCGCCTTTTCTGCCGGGAACGGGAGAACCTCGTGATGGAAAATGGCGACCGGCCGGTTACCGGGAATCGACGTTGGTGGTCGTGGAGGTGTGCGTGAGGCAGTGAGCCAGTCGCGTAATCTCCCCTTGAGATCGCAGAATAATTGGGTGGTCCACGGGTTACAACTGGTCTCATCGCTGGTGTTCAGCGGCAGCATGCCGTGCTTGTTATATTGGGCTGGAAGTGTCGATCTGAGTGAGGCCCGAGAAACTGGGCCTAGCCTCACGATTTTCGGGAGTTATTGGGCCGGTATGGACAGGTACAATTTGCCGTCCATCGATAGAGATGAACTTGGGCCAGACGTCTAGCAAAGTGGGAGACTGCGCTGTTCTATTGACAGTTGTGGCAAGCGAAGGGGGAAAAGAAAAGGTGATCTCAATCATAATCCCATTTGTGATGCTTGAACACTTTCTTCCGACAGAATGACTCTGGATTATGGAGACATGGTGAGTACCAACCGTCGAATGATGCGGTCCTCCTTTCTCTTTTGTCCTGGAAAGAGCAGCCAGAGTGCCCTTCTGGAACGGCTGGATTTGTTTGACCTGACCATACTCTTCAAGCGGATAACATAACTGTTGCCAGATGCAGAAATGCAGTGTGGACCGTGTGGCAAACTGGCAATGCTTCCACGGGAAATGTACACACACGAGGGACGGAGGGAGGGCACAAGGCCACACGGAAGGAGCCTCCAGAGTCCGCAAACGGGAAAGATTCAGTGGTTCTGCCATTCGTGTGGTTCTGCCATTCGTGTGCAGGGTACCACTGCACACGGAGAGCCGGCGGTGACAGTCGTTGCCGTCTGAAACCGCGCGTTGTCCCATCGCCACCGGACCCGGGGGTGGCTGATGCACGGCAGAGCACGTTCCTAATTAGGGCTTGTTTGGATCAAAGGTTTTTCAAAGGAATTTTGGAGTTTTTCATTCCTTTGGAAAGGAATTGTGTGGCTGTGTTTGGAACAAAGGAACGTAGAATTCTATTCCAAAGGAAAGGGAACCCATGCACGTTTCAAAGGAAAAAAAGCATCCACCGGAAGCCAAGGGAAATCTTTTTCAGTCTCTTCCTCTGCTGTGTGCTGTCTCAGTCTTTTCTTCTAATATGTTGCTGTGTGCTCTCACAGATCGTTAGTGAGCTAGGCACTTGATAAATGGCAGTTGTACTGATTATGATATAGGCATCCAGATTTTTTTTAATTACAAAAGGCTAGCAGACCTAAAAACTGAGTGTGACACTCGAATGTTTTTAGTAATTAGCTTGGAAACTTAGTACAAAGCAACTCAATTAAGTGGGCATTGTGGTTATTTTGTTTAATTGGGCATGTGAAGATCAAATTTCTTTTCCTGCGATCCAAGCAGCCCAAGTTTTCCATTCCTGAATCCTATAGTTTTCTACTTTTCGCTCCATTCAATTCCTGTGTTTTTTTCCATTCCTCTCTTTTTCATTCCTGTGTTCCAAACAGCCTCTTAACGTGTGAACATAGAGGACTCTTCGCTTCCTGCATCATCGCTTATCGACCTTCCAACGTCCGGGTTGGTGATCTTTCTGAAGGTTGTGCCCGGCTTTCAAGGATTGGGGTCCGGAGACCACAGGCCCGAAACAGCATCCGCTCGTTCAGCCGAAACCCAGGCAGGTGTTGTTTATTACGAACTTATAGCTGCCCAGGCCGTGCCAACAGCAATCAGCTATGGTGACAGGTGATCCGATTGCCAGTGGTTTGGCCCTCTAGATCCACACATTAATCCAACAGTCTGATGGCATTGGGACCCTCCATTATATAAGAAAAGCAGTGCTTCCGTAGTGAGCATCTGCTCCTTTGCAAAAACTACACTGCTCTAGGTAGAGGTAGAGTGAGAGAGTTCCAATGGTGAATGAATATGCTTCCTCATTCTAAACTCTCGCAAGGTGATGGTGGGAGACAATCGAAGGAGAAACTCATAGGATCAACTACACTGTCAAAAAGGAGTAGGCCATGTAACAGCTTGCGGTTTATTTTTCTTGCATGGTCCTCTTGTAATTTATGGGTGGACTGTGCAAACAATCAGTAAACAACTAAAGAATTAAGGGGGTGTTTGGATCCTTGGCTAAATTTTAGCCGGGGTTACATCAGATGTTTGGATGCTAATTAGTAGTATTAAACATAGACTAATGATAAAAATAATTGCATAAATGAGGGTTAATTCACGAGATGAATTTATTAAGCCTAATTAATCCATGATTAGCACAAGTTTACTGTAGCATCACATGTGCTAATCATGGATTAATTAGATTTAATGGATTCATCTCATGAATTAGTCTCATTTATGCAATTATTTTTGTCATTAGCTTATGTTTAGTACTCCTAATTAGCATCAATATCCTATATAACCTGCACTAAACTTTAGCTGAAGTGAAATCCCGTACGCCTCTCCAGCGCCTACTTCCTTTGCTGCAAAGAAAAAGAATTCCTGATAAGTGTTGCTTGGATAAAAAATGAGTACTGTACAGGAGACCGTTACAGGTCAAGTTGTCACCTGCCTAAACAGGAGTGTACAGTTTGACAGATCCATTGCATAGACACATTGCCCCCATCAGGCATCAAGCGACAGCTTCCCCCCGTCCACCGACAATTGAAGGACTTTTAACCGCTGACAAATCGCCGGGAGTAAAATGACCTACGATTAACGAGTGATGCAGGTCTTTGTTCGTTCAAAAAAACTAGTGACACTAGCGTATCGGAAGTAATAAACTAGTCCCCCCAAAGTCACAGTACAAGGACACCTTTACAACATTCCGCGTGAAAATGGAACGAAACAGTGGTTACCACCGGTTCTGTGAAATCAGCAAACCAGCGGACGGTCTCCCAATTCCCTTCGACTGCATCACAGATTTCGCAGTGCTAGCTCGTAGGGCCTGTTAAGCCATGTGATCCACTATAAATGCTGCAGGGTTAAGAGGACGCAAGCATCGGATCTATCGGCGAAGCTATCGATCGTCGCCAGTCAGTAGTCCTGCATCGGATCCGCATCAAGTCCGTACCGTCGGATCGACATCAAGCGTCTAACTTCGACCGTCTTTTTTGTTTTTTAAGCTCTTTTTCGAAAGATTCTCACAAATACGTCCCTGACGGAACCAAGGTCCATGCGCAGCTGCTGATGCGGATGCCGACGTGGCGGGGGCTTGGCGTGGTGGGGGTTTGAACTCAGGTCTTTGGATAAGAAGCCCACGTCCTAACCAGTTGAACTAGAGCCTAGTTTATTGCACACTCCTCGAAATAATTGTACTTGTTTCGTTCGAAACGTCAAGAGGCATGGGGTAAATTGCTCGGCGTCAAGGCCTACGGCGCCAAGCTTGGCGCCAAGATCCACAGCGTCAAGGCCAAGCCCCCGCCACGTCGGCATCCGCGTCATCAGCTGCGCATGGACCTTAGCACCAGGATGGCTGGCGCCGAGATGTGTCCATTTTTGGAATTGGTTCCGCCAAAGGCGTATTTATGAGAATCTTTCGAAAAAAGTTAAAAAAAAAAAGTCGGACTTGGCGATTGCATTGCATCTTGCGGTTCAGAAGTCGTTGTTTAACAGTGTGCTCTACTGATTAGTAACAGTATGCACTTACGCAGGCCGAGCACATCAAGATCTAGTCCAAATCAGCGTTTCAGACTTGCCATTCTATAGTCCTGGTTAAATCTAGGGACAGCTGGTGGCTGGTGGTGAGTTCCTGAATCTTATGATCCGACTACATAAAATTGCAACAAATGGATGAAAAAATTTGTTTTCTCTTGTTGCATTTGTTTGACGATGTGTTCCAAAAATCCACTGATATTGTCATTATCAGAACGCGGTGAACTCTTCTTCCCACAATTATGGCTTTGACTTCTCGTGTTTTACGCAAATTGAGGGACTGCTACATGAAGACCATCTTATAAATCAAGGCAAAAATAAAATAGAAGTCGGATGAATCTATTTTTTATTTCACTGGCTTTACCTTCACTGATAAAGTCATTTTAGGGTAAACCTTCTCACACGACCTCCCTAACTCTTACTACCGATAGTTATTGTTTGCCTCGCTCTACCCTAGCTCGAGCTGCTGCAATCAGCACCCCTCCTCTCCCGCTCGAGCACCACTTCCACCTTTAAGACAACAAACTTTGACACTATACAACATTTGGAGTGTATCTTTCATGTTCTTCTTTTTGTCTACCACTCAAAGGGATCCACAGATCATGCTTGTGTGATTATGTGGCCAATCATTCTGTTTTCCCACTCAAAGCTCAAGGATCCGGATACAATGGTAAGTAACATTAAACTATTAATAAAGATGTACAGCAGTGTTCACAGCAATGCGAGCCATGTGTTTAACAAATCGGCTCGGTTATCCGGCTCACGTGCGAGATCGCTTCCAATGCGGTACAAGTTGAAGAAGGCATCAACCCCCCGAGTCAAACGTGATTAAGGGGGTGTTTGATAACACTCCACTCTATAAAAAATAGCTCCACTCCACCGACTTCATAAAATTGCAGCTCCACTCCATTAACTTCAGAAAAATATGGAGTTGTTGTATGTGTTTAGTTGATTGCATTGCTCCAGCTCAGAAATATGAGGACTTATTGTGAATAGTTTATTTTACCCTTTTATGAATGGACCCACATCTTAGTCTCTTCTCTTTTCCCCTCCTATCTTCCTCTCCCTTCTCTTCTCTCCCCTTCTCTTCAACAACGACCACCATTCGACGCGGCCGCGTGCGGTGGCGGCACCAGCGCCTGCTCGACGTGCTGGTCGAGGGCTCGCAGCACCAGCGGTTGTTGAGACGACCGGTGGCGAGGCGCAAGAAGGGTCGTGGCGTGCTCAGGCTGCTCCTCTCCAAGATCCTCAGCGGCGCAACGACAACGGCGCCTGCTGCTGCGGCAACCAAGAAGAAGCGGCAGCAGCGGCCGGCCTCTATTGGTTGGTGCCGCGCCGATGTCGACGTGAAGCGGACCACACCGATTCGTTCCGCGACTGTCGGTGTCCCGGCTTCCCCCAGCACCCAGGCCCTTAAACTGGTGTCCCCCAACCTCCCATGTTCTTCTTCTTTCTGCTTCCCCATTTTAATCCACAAACAGAGCCAGGCCGCCGGCTGATTCCTTCGCACCCCGGCCATCTCCCTCCAATCGCTCGCACCCGAAGGTCCTCCACCCTCACAGCTCCAGCCTCTGCCACTTCCCATCATGCTCCGCCCACCCACCGCTGGGAATCTTGATTTCTGTGACCGCCCGTGATCCTACTGCCGCTACCTGCACCTCACCGTCGCTAGCCCAACTTCGACCCTCTCCACCCAAGCAAAGAACACAGGTGAGCACCTTAGGACCAACCGGTGCCCGCGCGACCGTCTTCCCGCCTCGACCGCCGGCGTAGCCGCTAGAGCAGCTGCCGCCACCTATCCCGTTCACCACCGCACGCCACCAGCCCACTCCAGTCGTATTCCGGCAGGGTCAGGTAGGGTTATAGATGCGCCTCGTAGTTCTGGACGTGTAGGTGCTAGCCCCGTCGTCGGAATCCTCGCTACCGGCGAGTACCCGCCGGTCAAACGGCCGGCTGCCATAGCCTTGAACTGGCCAAGGTCGGAGTCTCAGGAAAATAGAAACGAACCGGTATATTGTGTAACGAGTGGTAAAGGTGGATAAATAACCCCCAACTTCACGAGGAAGTTTGAAATTGATGTTTTTGGAGCACCCCTGTGGTATTCTAGGAAAAACGTGGATCTGACCTCTAGCTCCACATTTTTTCTGGAGCTGGAGTTTACGAAGCTGAACGTGTTTGGCAAGCAATTTTGTGAAGTTGGTAAAGTGAAACTGTTTTTTCTGAAGTGGAGTGCTGCCAAACACCCCAAGGACGCATTAGAAAAGGAGGTCAGGGTTCCTACATCGGACGGTACCCCGCTGTTCATTGACCTAGGAAATCGTGTCAGCGTCAGCCATTTGGTCCGGCTGTTGGCTACCAATGACCAGTTCGTGCTTTTGATGTACCACTACTAACGATAACAATGTCAGCGCGCCAAGTCGCGAAGACGAGCAAGAGCGATGCGTGTACCAGGTAGTAGGCTCGTGCCTTGCCTTGACGAGGTGGCGTGGCGTGCCGCCGAGAAAGACGGCAGCGAGCGAAGGACGGGCCGGGCGGGACCCGATCGGTCATCGTGTCCGCGCGCCCACCTACTAACTTTGGAGGTCGCCGCCGTTAGTAACCCCCCCCAAAAAAAAACACGAGTCCAGCGCAGAGCCCGCCGGAGGCAGCAGCATATGGCCCGCACGTCATCCTCCCGCTGGACGCCTGTGCACAAGCAGTTGGGCGCCCGTTGTTTAACCTTGTGGTAGGTGGCGTGGGAAGAGCTCGGCTGCTCGGGACAGCAAATCGTTGCTGAAAAATACAAAAAGAGAGGGAGACGAAAGTTCGATGATGAATTGGCGCGGAAGCCAGTACATTAAACTACGTCAACCGCATGAACCTGCCGGCTGCTGCTGAAGAGGGGAGGGAGGAGAACCGGTATAAGAGGCGGCGTCGTTGGCACTTGGCAGCCGCGTCTTTGAGTCGCAGCCGACGCTTTTTCCTCTCCTCTTCCTGGCGGCTTCTTCTTCCTCCTCGTTGCAGCTCCCGCTGAGCCCTCCTCGGCGCCGTTGACGAAACGCCTCTTCTCCCTCCTCCTCGTCTCGGACGGCGGCCGTCGCGTCAAGGATTCAAGGTGCGTACACCATGCCTTGCAGAGTGGCATGCCAATTCTCTGCTACTTCCTGTTCTGATTTCTGTTCTCTTTCGCATCCGCATCGGTGTCTCTGTTCGCCGGTTAGGAGATTCAACCATGTCTTGTCACGACTTTGATTTGGCGGTGAGTGTTAGCGGTGGTCGATTGGCCATTGTGTCAGTAGGGAGACGCCTAGAGATTTCTTGATGGTTCGCAGGGAGGCAGCCCACAGACAAGATCATCCAGGCCAGGCCAGGACAGATCTGCACTGAGCAATCGCCACACTGTTCATTCCTTCCGTTTCCTTCCTTTCATCTCCCCTTTGCTCTGTTCCTTTTCCTTTCTACTACTGGTGACCATGCCATGCCAACATCTCCTCTCCCCTCATCATGGATCCAGCCTGTACCCATTTCGCCCCCAAAAAAAGATATTGCTAGGTGATGCCGTGATGCTAGATGTACAAAGCCAAAAAAAAAAGGAAAAGAAAAAGCCAGCTGTTGTGCAGGCTGGAGATCTATAATTGTCATCCGGTTTTTTTTTTCCGGTGGGAAGCAGCCGCTAGCATTGCAAGCACAGGGACAAGGACAAATGCGTTTTCAGCGGCAAATCGCGCACGGATAGAGCTAGATGGATCACGCATTTAGGCTTATGGTGCGAGGCGGCCCCCCCACCATTTGGTCCATTTCCTTCCACTTCTGCAGCTGCTCACCCCCGATCAGCCGATCTGCTCCAGCCTCCAGCTGCATTTGCCCTCTTCCTCGTCACGTCACCTACCCGATAAAGCCATCCGTCAGAACGTCACAGGTCAGGCCCGTCCTTATCCGCGTGCCTTCGAATCAGAGGCAACCGCGTTGGTTTCTATATATACACCAACCACGCCTGCAGCTTCCGCGGGTTCCATGGCACTGCCACCTGGGTGGGCTCTGTGCCGGGGCACATCACACATGGCGTCCGCGTAGGCAGGGGGCAGGGGGGGAGAGAAGAGGGGGTTGTCTTGGTACTCCAGTTGCTATCCGCGAACAGTACGCTCCGTGACCGCAGCGTCTGGATCCGATCGGGGTCGGGGGATTAATGGATTATTGCCTCACTGTGTTTGCTGCGTTTTTTGACAGGGTGGGGAGCTGAGCTGGGAGGAGGACTGCCGCAGCCATGAAGGCGCTCATTCTCGTCGGAGGCTTCGGCACCCGCCTGCGGCCGCTGACGCTCAGCGTGCCGAAGCCGCTCGTCGATTTCGGCAACAAGCCCATGATCCTGCACCAGGTCAGCACGAACGCGCCGTCTCTCTGATTGTTTTCAGTTCTTTAAGTTATTAATTAGGAATTGGTGCCAAGAGAGAAGTCGATTTGTGGCAAATGGCTATGATTGACCAGCCTGAGTTGTTAAAAGCTGTAGATATTGGTTTATAGCCTCCGTATCATGCTTTGATTAGGTGGATCCATGTGAGTAACTTTAGTAGGATTACATCGGATGTTCGGATGCTAATTAGGAGGACTAAACATGAGCTAATTATAAAACTAATTGTACAGATGGAGTCTAGTTCGCGAGACGAATCTATTAAGCTAATTAATCCATCATTAGCAAATGGTTACTGTAGCACCACATTGTCAAATCATGGACGAATAAGGTTTAATAGATTCGTCTCGCGAATTAGACTCCATCTGTGCAATTAGTTTTGTAATTAGACTATATTTAATACTCCTAATTAGTATAAGTATCCGATGTGACATGTGCTAAAGTTTAGCACGGGGTATCCAAACATCCCCTAAATTCCTCGTGGAAATACTGAAACAGTCGTCCACCTGTACTAGTGTTGTTGGAGGCAAATAATTGCTGAAGAGAACAATGATGGCTTTGATATGATTTGAACTTCTGAAGTAACCAAAAGACAAGCAAAATCACTTTCAGGCCTGAATTGATGCAGTATCTGGCTGCTCTTGAACTGAATTTCCTGAATGCTGTGATACACAGATCGAAGCTCTGAAGGAAGTTGGAGTTACAGAGGTCGTCCTGGCCATCAATTACCAGCCTGAGGTAACCAGTCCTGTTTCGATCGGCATGGCGAGCACATTTCGTGCATCTGTCGGACGCCCGGATCTCACTGGTGGCGTTGCTTTTGGTGAAATCGCAGGTGATGCTCAACTTTCTCAAGGACTTCGAGAGCAAGCTTGGCATCAAGATCACCTGCTCTCAGGAGACGGAACCCCTGGGGACCGCCGGCCCGCTGGCCCTGGCCCGCGACAAGCTCGTCGACGGCTCCGGCGACCCTTTCTTCGTGCTCAACAGCGACGTGATCAGCGAGTACCCGTTCGCGGAGCTCATCCAGCTCCACAAGGCCCACGGCGGCGAGGCCACGATTATGGTGACCAAGGTGGACGAGCCGTCCAAGTACGGCGTGGTGGTCATGGAGGAGGGCACCGGCAAGGTGGAGCGCTTCGTGGAGAAGCCCAAGGTGTTCGTGGGCAACAAGATCAACGCCGGCATCTACCTTCTCAACCCCTCCGTCCTCGACCGCATCGAGCTGAAGCCGACGTCCATCGAGAAGGAGGTGTTCCCGCGCATCGCGGCGGACGCCGGGCTCTTCGCCATGGTGCTCCCGGGGTTCTGGATGGACATCGGGCAGCCGCGCGACTACATCACGGGCCTGCGCCTGTACCTGGACTCCCTGCGGAAGAAGGCGCCGGCGAGGCTGGCGTCGGGCGCGCACGTCCTGGGCAACGTGCTGGTGCACGAGACGGCGGTCATCGGGGAGGGTTGCCTGATCGGGCCTGACGTGGCCGTCGGCCCCGGGTGCGTGGTGGAGGCCGGGGTGCGGCTGTCCCGGTGCACGGTGATGCGCGGCGCCCGGGTGAAGCAGCACGCCTGCGTCTCGAGCAGCATCATCGGCTGGCACTCCACCGTCGGCAAGTGGGCGCGCGTGGAGAACATGACCATCCTCGGCGAGGACGTGCACGTCTGCGACGAGATCTACAGCAACGGCGGCGTCGTGCTCCCGCACAAGGAGATCAAGTCCAGCATCCTCAAGCCCGAGATCGTCATGTGACCGCGGTGTCACGCGTCATTGTCACGGTGCGAAGCGCGCCAGAGTTACAAGTGCGTCCGATGTGCTTCATGTGTCTGCATTGTTGTTTGATTTGTTGCTCGGTTGTCTGCAAGTGTAACAAGTTTTCCCGACTCCCGATCAGTGTTTGTCGGTCGAGCTATATATCTGTATGGTTAGCTGAGTCTAATTTTTTCTCTCCGTGCTTGTAGATAGGTATCAGATTAATGGAAAGAATAAAAGTTTTCTTCGCGTCATTAGCTGAGCATCTCATCCTTCTGTTGTACACCCCTCTTTGCAGACATCATTCAGTTTCTCAGCTTTTGTTAGAAATTTTGCTGTTTACAATCGAGATACTCCCCCATTGACACATGAACCATTCTCCATGCGAAAAATTCTAGAAAACTGTTGCAGAATCAGTTCAATTTATCAAAGGAAAAAAAACATAGGGAGCTACTCTTGACTCTAGAGGCAAGACGTCAATTGTCACGCTAGTACTCTTGACCTACGTTGCTCGTCCAGTAGCTGCTTACTTCTGCTTTTCTACGTGAGTTACTGATGTGAGTTGCTGCTACTCTGTCCGCGTCTCTATCTCTGGTTCTTGCAGTGTTAGTATCTCCCCGGGTTCGTCATTGTCCTTCTTCCAAACAATCCCGTCTTAGTTTCGTTTTCCTCTGTGAATACAGGCTTCTCTAGGTGGTTAAGCAGTCATATCATGCTGTCCGTGGACCCCACATTTTTTTCTAATTGTTTTGGCGACACTGATGCTGCAGCTTCTAATCCTGGTTTCCTGATGTGGACAAAGAAGCAGACTGATGATGTTGCAGTCTACTGCTAGACTATGCTGATTGCAAGCTGTATCATAGAAACTCGCAAATCTTGTGCGGTTCGTAAAAAAAAAAAAGGTACCAGCGACAAATCTTGAGACGGAACCAGAGAAGTGGGAGGAGGCTTTTCCTTAAGCACAAACCTTAACCTAGAAAATTTCAACATGATATGGTTTAGGGTCGCCTGTACTTTGATTTCGGCAAGGACTTCTGCATCTCTCTAGAAGAATAACCTTCCGTTTAGCAGATGTCGACAAGACTTCCTTGACCAGTGGTTTGGCCTAACAAGCAAGAACTTCCTACAATCACCTCCACTTGCGTACAGCTTACCAGACACGTGGTCTCCACCTGATAATACTTCTATCGAAGTCTGAAACTGCAGACACTAAACCTTTAATAATGGGTTTGAGCCCGACCACTTCTCGAATGGATGAAAAGGACTTCGCACCTATATAAACCTTTGGGTTGACCGGGCTCTTTTCATCCCGGCCCTCACGTGAAAAGCCCACTAATTTGTATACGACCCTGCTGCTGGACGGATCCCTCTCGGCCCAAATTCTCCAGTGTGTGGCATCGCTGTGTCGTCAGAATACGAGGCCAAGATTCCCGCGGGCCCCGCGTGCGTTCGGCGGAGCTGGGCGGCGACGGGGACAGCCAACGGTGTCGGGCACCCAACGCCGTCCGCACTTGGCTGCCCTGTCGTCTCTCCTCCGGCCTTCCCTTCCCCTCCAACTGTTTCCTCAACCTATTGCCCCGCCAAGGGGCCAACCACTCAGGTAAGTTCCTCTTCTTTCCTCTCGATTCTTCTCCGTTCGTGCGCCGTCTCGAATTCAGGGTGTGTTTCGTTGGGGGCTATGGCGGTGGAACGGCACAGGGCAATCCAACTTGTACGGAACGGATTGGTTCGAGCAGGGTGCTTGGGGGGAATGGGATAGTTTGAGATTTTTGGTTGATTAATTGTAGGGGTTGACCTTAGGTGGTTTGGTTCAAGAGCCGATTAGCGCAGCCAAGCGCACGATTAGAGACGGAGAGCTCAGATCGATGTCCCAGTCAGGCGGTTCCCTGATAGATCTCTCTCCCGTGGGTCCCCTAGCGCGCGAGTCACGTTTGCATTTGGGAGGCGTCGAATTAGTTGCTCTTGGGTCTCTTGACTTTTAATCCATAGCTAGTGAACCGATTCTCTGAATGCGACAGGGATCGGCCTTGGGGTGGGGGGCGTGTATGGGCAAAGATGCTTTGCAAGATGCCGCATTGTGTTCTTCTTACTATCAATTATTATTTTTTATGCTATTCTTAGGTGATATAATCTGAGTACTAATATCGGTGTTTCTTGGACGTTGCAGCAGCAGCTAGGTGCTGGGTGGTTCTGGTGTCCATGGCGGGGAAGCAGCAGCGTGTTGCAATATTCACCACCGCGAGCCTGCCATGGATGACTGGTACTGCCGTCAACCCCCTGTTCCGTGCAGCATACCTCGCCAAGGCTGGAGACTGGGAGGTCACGCTGGTGGTACCATGGCTGTCCAAGGGGGATCAGATTCTTGTTTATCCTAACAAGATGAAGTTCAGTTCGCCCGCGGAGCAGGAAGTCTATGTGCGGCGGTGGCTTGAGGAGCGGATCGGGGTGTTACCGAGGTTCGACATAAAGTTCTATCCTGGGAAGGTAAAAGTTGAACAAATCTTGAAGATACAGTTTGAATTCTCATGTTACTATGAAAGTTATGTCTCACTGTCGGTATGGATGTGTTACTTGCTAGCATGGTTTACTGCTTGCTGCAAACCAAAACTCCCAGTTTTTATTCCTTTCTTTTCTTTTTGGAGATTCCAATTACCTCCTTTCTAACACACAAAAAGGAAAAAAAAAATCTATGCCCAGGCCCAGAGAGACTATGATGTAGTTTGTTTTTGAATAGTTTATTCATCCTGTACATTAAATGCTTGAATGGCTAGAAAATTTGTGGGGGTGGAGCGCAGAGTAGAATGCGAACTAGGGCACTGACTTGAGCTTATGAAGAGAGGAGGGAACTAAAATCACTAAGGCCTCGTTCGTTTCACCAGGATTGGATTCCAGCTAGGATTACTTCCAGGTCCGGTTTGAGTGATTCCACCCTTGTCACTCAATCCGGTCAGGATTCATTCCAGGGGTGAGGAGGTATGGTTTCAATCCGGGCCATCTAATGTAGAAGGATTCCAATCCAGGCTGGTTTTCGTTCCAGGCCAGACTAAAACGAACAACACTTTCAATGCAAGTCTGGTTTCAAACCGGGTCACTTCAAACCATCCGGAATGGACCTCATTCCGGGCCAATCCGGTGAAAACGAACGAGGCCTAATGTGAGAGTTGTTTATCTAGGAAGAGCATCAATTGAGCTGTACAGGTAATGTTCTTTATCTTGAGATAATCGATAAACTAACTTGTGATGTCCATATGCAGTTTTCAACTGAGAAAAGGAGCATTCTACCTGTTGGGGACATCAGTCAGACCATATCTGATGACAAAGCAGATATTGCAGTTCTAGAAGAGCCAGAACATCTTACATGGTACCATCATGGACGGAGGTGGAAAACCAAGTTCCAAAAAGTCATCGGTGTTGTTCATACGAACTATTTGGAATATGTGAAAAGAGAGAAAAATGGATATATCAGTGCATTTATCTTAAAACACATAAATTCGTGGGTTACAGACATCTATTGCCATAAGGTTAGTACTTTCATTTTTCTTTGTGTTTTTTTTCAGGCTCTGTGTTGATTAATATCTAGCTGGTTTTGATAGATTGGATGGACAATATTGATGTTGTCTACTGTAGCCCAATGGTAAAATATATAACCAGCATGGATACACAATTCTAAACCAAAGGCAACATTTCATATGCAACCTTCACCCTTATCACCTTCCTTAAACCTGAGCTTCTGCAACAGTCGAATTTTGAAAAAGAGAAACTATGATCAGTTGGCAACTCTAGTTTGACTTCTGGGGCTGTCTGCTGTTGTTTTGCAACACCCCAGGAAATATGTCAACACCACTATAAAGGCAATGTGTAGATGGCATGCCAGGTGTATATGCAGATTGCTCTATAATATGGTACACAGTGGGCTAGATATAATCAATTACGTAAAGCACAACTGCTAGGTTCTAGCAAAAGACAAACATTGTGCAATCTTAAACAAGCACACTTATAACCTACTAGTTTGTTTGTTCCACTTTGTAGTCTTCATGATCATAGGCAACACATTCTTAACTTGAATAGTATTTATTCAAACTCATGGATTCCCCTAACTGTTGTAGTTTGTTGTCAATTACCGGTCTGCCGCATACCATAACTCGATTAAATCAACAAATATGGTATGCATCAATGGAGTCGCCATTTCTCATAGCGATCAGATAAAGATCTCCTATCATTCTAGAAGGTGCGCTGCTCGTAGTTTTTTGTCTTGTTTGAGGGCAGTAGGCACCCTGCTCGTATTTTGTTCTTCTTTTTTGAGGCCAGTATCTGCCTTGCTTACTACACAACAGACAATAATGGCATCATTTGTTGTTATGATGTATTTATATATTTTCTGGAAGAGTAATCATCCATATCTGTAGTGGTTAGTCCATTGATAATTTTATATAATCATGCACTCCACATTATTAAAAGCATATTTTTTCTTTGCTATCTGCAGTTTTTCTGACTCTTTCTTCTTAATTACCCTCCTTATGTAGGTTATAAGATTGTCTGCAGCAACTCAGGATGTCCCTAGGTCTGTGATTTGTAATGTTCACGGAGTCAACCCCAAATTTATTGAAATTGGCAAATTGAAACATCAGCAGGTATGCCAAAGAGAGCAGGCATTCTTCAAGGGTGCATATTATATCGGAAAGATGGTATGGAGTAAAGGTTACACGGAGCTTCTTCAGCTGCTTCGTAAGCACCAAATAGAATTGTCTGGCCTTAAAATGGAGTTGTATGGCAGTGGGGAAGATTCTGATGAAGTAAAAGCAACAGCTGGGCGACTGAGCCTAGATGTTAGAGTCTACCCAGGCCGTGATCATGGAGATTCAATATTTCACGAGTGAGTATTTAATATTTTAATAGATAGGCAGCATCCTTTTCTTTCACCCCACTTAGTGACTGCTATATGGTTTTATGTTGAGATAAAATTTATGATAAGTTCCTTATGCCATCAGTTTTTAGTCTTGACCTAACAGAATTGTACTACCTGTTGTTTGTTTCAGCTACAAGGTTTTCATAAATCCAAGCACAACAGATGTGGTATGCACAACAACTGCAGAAGCTTTGGCAATGGGGAAGATTGTGATCTGTGCAAACCATCCTTCAAATGAATTTTTCAAAAGGTTTCCTAATTGTCACATGTACAATACTGAGAAAGAGTTTGTCAGGCTAACAATGAAAGCATTGGCAGAAGAGCCAATCCCACTGTCAGATGATTTGAGGCACGAGCTTTCCTGGGAGGCAGCGACAGAAAGATTTGTTAGGGTTGCTGATATTGCACCATCCATGTCTGTCAAGCAACAAAACCCCACTTCACAGCATTTCATGCGCATCTCCCCAGAGGAACTGCAGAAGAACATGGAAGAGGCGTCAGCATTTTTCCATAACACGATCTCTGGAATTGAAACTGCCCGATGTGTGTTCGGTGCAATACCAAATACCCTGCAGCCGGATGAACAGCAATGCAAGGAACTTGGGTGGAATTTGCAGGGATAACATTAGCTTCTCTTGCGATGCTATGACTAACCAGTCCAGTTGTCGGCTGCGGAACTAACTCAGCAACACGAAAACTGTCACTCGAAAAGGAACTAAGATTGATCAGGCAGCTCTTATTGCGATTTTCTGGTGTGGCAGTACTCGATTTTTCTTGGCAAATCGGAGGCGTTCTGAAGTTCGTAATGCATATCGTGCAATTGTAAATCTAAAGCAGGTGAATGCAAATCCGTGTTATATGTTGGCTTCCTGATTGGCACATGCGTCAACATTGCTCTTATCCCACTTTAAAACTATGTGCCAGTTGATTAAACTTACCATGTTTCTTGTCGGCGCGTGGCATATGACTGTGAGATGGCCTTCAGCAGCGAGCAATAACGTTAGGCGTCGTGTTCCGTCGTGTTCCTTCAGCTTACAGTTGACCCCATTCGACGATCGACACATCATGATAGCATCCTGTCGACATCATCGAGCTCGACCAACTACACCAAAAGTTCCAATAGCACGCACGCAGCGGAGATGACACGCGAGAGCAAAATACTACTAACAAAATTTGATGTGCTATGTATAACTTCAGTAAATCAACTGAAAGAAAAAAGAACATTGTCATCTATAAGGTCCCTCATGGATGGCCTCATTGGCCATTGCTACTTGTGTTTAGAGTGTAGTTTTTTTTTCTCCTTTTGACTATCACTTATACTTCTCTTTAGGAGATTGAAACTGGAATATTCTTTCGTTATTAAAAAAAGATCCTCATAAATCTATATTCTAATATTTTAAATTTTCGGTTTAATACGAGTGTTTTTATTTCAAACAAATTATTTTTATTAGCAACAAGGGACGGTGACACTCGGAAGACGTTTACTCCGTATGTAGGTAGAGTGGAGAGTTTTTCTCTGGTCTTTCTAATCCCAAAATCTCACCGGCTCATGAGAGAATCAGGCCGATTTTCCCCCTTAGCAACCATGCAATGATGCAACACATGCTAGAACCACAAATTTTGAAAGACGTAACCGAAGAGCATGTTTTCTCCGTTCACATCATAGAAAAACATTACTATGTTGCTTTTGTGGCCGAAATAAACGGATGTATCATATTCCAACAAGGAGAATCTTGCGAAAGACGTCGGAATCTTATAATAGAAGAAGCGGATAGGGATGAGCATAGGGGGCCGGCCCCGCCGCGGGTGAACACGACCTGGCCCTGTTTCCTTCTCTCGTCTCTCGCCTTCTCTCTCTTCGCAGCAACGACACGGACACACGGTTGCTTCTCCCCGCGGCGGCATCTCTCCTGCGCGGCGGCGCCGTCCCCGCGAGAGCCGCGGCGGCGCGGTAGGCGGCTGACTTGACACGGGAGCGATGGGGGACGGCGCGAGCGGCCGTGGCGGCGGAGGCGGGGGCGGGCGGCGGGTGGGGGAGTACGAGCTGCTGCGGCCGATCGGGTCGGGGGCGTACTCGCAGGTGTGGCTGGGGCGGCACCGGGCGCGGGGCGCGGAGGTGGCGGTGAAGGAGATCGCCATGGAGCGGCTCAGCAGCAAGCTCCGCGAGAGCCTCCTCTCCGAGGTCGACATCCTCCGCCGCATCCGGCACCCCAACGTCATCGCGCTCCACGACTCCATCAAGGTACCCAACCCGCGGCTAGCCGCCTCATTTGACGCCGCTCGTGATCTCGCGTGCTATTGTTGTGGATCTGCGAGGTTTTGGTGCTGATGGGGGTCTAACAATAATCATAGGATGCATGAAATTGGGAGGTTCCTTAGCTGAATTCTGGTTTACTTTGAGCATTTTAGGTAGGCAGAGACTTCAAGCAAAGGATAACCTGTCTAACTTGATGTCCCGTTGGATGAAAATAGTTCGCAAAATATAGTATTGGATGTTCACTCATCAGTTGCTGCATTTGCTGGTAATGGGAGGTTAACCCTGATGGACATATGGTTTCATGAAATCCTACATGAACTTCAACTGGGTTAGCATGTTAGATTGATGTTTTTTGGAAGTTAGGATTTTTGGGACATTGGAACAGTACAAACTGTATTGCTTTGCTGTCTTATTTTTGTGAGTGAATTATACCATTTTAATGGCGAACTCAAGGCTCGAATTTGTCTCTGGTATTAATGTTGTTGTCTGCTTGTTGTTCAGCAAATAAAATTAGTTCTCCATGCCCAGGGACAGTAGAACAGTCTTTTTCTAATTGGTAGTCACCATACCTAACTGTTGTGTATGATTAGGATCATGGGAGGATATATCTCATATTGGAGTATTGTCGAGGTGGTGACTTACATGGATACCTTCAACGTCATAAAAGAGTTTCTGAAACAGTCGCGAAGCATTTCATCCGTCAGCTGGGCAAGTGATTCGTCAGGCCCCTTCCCCTCTCCCTCTCCTGAGCCTTTTTTCATAATTCCTCCTTTTTTTTCTTCAGCATCTGGTCTGCAAATGCTTCGTGACAATAACGTGGTTCATCGAGACCTAAAACCTCAGGTTATTTTACTTGATTTTTAGTTTAATTTCCCACAGTTGCTGAATATTTCATGGTCAAGAGTTCAAGAATAATATGGTGGTTAAATTTATCTAATTTATTGGACTCTGAATTTTGTGGTTTTGCAAACAGAACATTCTTCTTGTTGAAAATAATGAAAATTCTCTGTTGAAGATTGCCGACTTTGGATTTGCAAAGTGAGTTATTCATGTTCCATTTCTTTTATTTTTTAGATGAAATGTTAGTAGATAATTTTACAAATGTCCTGAATTTTCGAGTTTATTTACAACTGAGTTTATGCCCTCTTTTGTGACTTTCTCCTGGATTTGGATGCAATGGATATATCATCAATACTACTGACATATCGAACAAATGACCTTCCACCTTTTCCAATCCTCCCTTTCTTCATAATGGGTTCAACTGATATCAGTTTGTTTTCTATTGTTCTTTGAATTGTTTCTGGGAATGATTAGTTTATTTTAAGCCATGAAAGTGGACGATTATATTAGAAGGAAAGCAACCCACCTGTGGTTCCGGAGTTTTTACAGAGAAAAACAAAATCGATGCCTCGCCACATAAAAGCGATAAGTGGATGTTTTTAAAATAACATCTGCCACAGGCAGTATTTGAAACTGGCACATGTGGCATTTGGGAGAATGTTTACAACATTTTCGAGCTATCATGTTACCAATTTTTAGCAGCCTATATCGGTGAATCTGGATTGTATACTACAAACTCTTGTTAGTATCTCCTTTAGGATCTTTTAGGGCTACTGCCAAGTAGTGATTTTTCTGAAGTCCTCCAACATAAAACCATAAGGAAACCAACCCAGAGCACTTCTGCAACATATTTATACAGTTGGTCACATTTTATGTTTGATTGTTGCTTTTGCTGCAAGTATAATCAGAACATCATTTCTTGATGTTGCAAAATTATTTTATCCGGATGAAAAGCTTTGTGCACTAACACACCTTATTAATAAATTAGTAAAAGAACCATCTTAATTCCTAGTAGCCTACAACATTCAGGTCTGCTTTGTTGTTCAGCTATTCAACTCTCGCATGTATCTTCATTCAAATTTTATTTTTGTTCCAAGTACAAGACTATAGTTCCAAGGCAAGTACTGTGGATAACAATAGATAAATAAGGATTGTATGTTCATGCATGGCTTTCACTCCTTGCATCTTATTCCATAGAAACATCCACATAGCTTTCTCTCATGCCACATTATTTTTGTTGGACCTAGTTGGCTTTAAAGGATGGATGACTGGATATCTGGACCTTTCAGCAGTTTGATAATATCATTCATATGATAGTTTGCTTTCCCCCCTTCCCTTGAGCAGGTTTCTGCAACCATTTGCCCTTGCTGAAACACTCTGTGGTTCACCACTTTACATGGCTCCAGAAGTCATGCAAGCACAGAAGTATGATGCAAAGGTCTGAGCTTTTTTCTGTTTCATGTGAGGTTTATCATCTATTATTACTTGTGCTCGATGCAGTGTTTAATGGTCCTTTTCTGACAACAGGCAGATCTATGGAGTGTTGGTGTCATTCTATATCAACTTGTTACTGGAATTCCACCTTTTAATGGGGATAATCAGATCCAGGTTTTTCTCCTGTTTTTCAGATAACTTCAGTATGTCTGATCTAGATTTGATTGCAAGTGCTTATGGAAAAAAATCTTATTTGCTACACAGCTGCTTAAAAATATACTCAGGTCACGTGAAATACAATTCCCATCTGATTGTGAGTTGAGCCATGGTTGCATTGACTTGTGCAGAAAATTGCTGCGGCTCAATTCAGGTACCAATCACTAATTTGTAGTTACATATAGACTTTTATTATGTATATTGATGGTGAAAAGAAGTTTGCTTCACGTCATTATTTCTTGTATGTCACTATTTGTAATGGGGAATTTACAGAAGTATTATTTATTAACGGACGTACTAGCGCCCGGACGTCCGATAATTTTTTTTATCGGACGCTTCGTCGCAACATTGAACAATAACTATCGAAACATCAAAAATCAACACTTGCAACACGAGGATTGCAATACCTTTACGTGCATGAAACATCTCGAACCGCTTCGTGCAACATTCAAAACAGACACATTGCAACAACATAAAAAGCATCTCTTACAGCATTGCAACAACGAAAGAATAAGAGACCGAAACAAAGAAAACAACTATATGCAACATCATGAACAAGTTGGTGCAACACCCGATTGCTGGCAAGTCGGACTGTTGCAAAACAGATGAAACATCAAAAGCCACTGTTGCAACATCCCAAAATAACTAATGCAACACCAGGAGGTACCTATTGCAACATGGAGCCGTCAGTAGGCGCGAGCTTCTGCTGCTCCGGTTTGCTACGACGTCGAGCATCACGCGGAGGAGACGGAGCCCGCTCAGATCCATGATGACCAGCCTGCCCGTCGTCGGCTGAAGGAGAGGAGACGCTACCGGATATGGGGAGGCCGCCGGCCGGGGTAGGGGAGGGTCAGGGGCTTGCTTGGATCTCACTGGGATCGGGAAGAGGGCTATCGGATCCGCGGGCGTTGGGCGCTCCCGGTGGGTGAGGACGCCGGAGTGGGGGAGGGGCGCCGCCGGGGTGGGGGACGAGGCCGCTGGGGTGGGGGAGTGCACCCACCTAGGCATCCACCTCAGCCTCCATCTGCAGCACGGGATTGATGCGGGGATGAGAAGGAAGGCTGCAGCGGCGGTGAGGAGCGCAGAGGATAAAGAGCAGAAGGAGCAGAGGATAAGATATGCCTGTCGGTGGAAACGAATGTGTGGACGAGAATGAGGTGGGCCTGGCGGAGCGTCCGGACGCCGGACGCCCGTAGCCTAGCGTTTCCGATTTATTAAATGTGCTTGCTTTTCTGACACGATAAATATTTCTTTAAAAAATGAATGATACTAACAAGAGTTGTTCTAATGGTGCTGTCACTTGTCCTTTTCTTCTTACTTCTTTTTCAGATTTGATGTTCAACTCAGTATATACCTTGTTTTTCAACAAAAAAAAAAAACTCAGTATGTACCTTGACATTAAGAAAGTTTTGCATAGACAAAAGGGTTCTCTGAAAACTCACTATTATTAAGGGATATTTGTTTTTCTGCAAAAGTACTTATAGGAAATAAGAAACATAGCACTAGTGCCTACACTAATTATGTACAGCCATAGCATAGGCTCCTATAGTATTAAAAGAGAGATTGAATATTACTTTATGTTATTGCTGTTCCTATGCAGTTATGGGTTATTAACAATGTTATGTCTGTGTAATTGATCCAGTGGAGCGGCTTACAGTTGAAGAGTTTGTGCACCACCCATTTCTTTCTGAACATGCTCCGGAGAGAACCTTGAGGTTTTTTTTTTGTCTGCACTACATTGGCTCCTACTACATCCTGCGTTGTGTTTAATATTCTTCATTGCATTTACAGCCGGTCTCCATCTGACATAAGAGATTTGCCTTCAAGCCAAAGTTCTCAAGAAGATTGTATGCCTTTCCCTTTGGATGATGAGTCAAGTGGACAGGATGAGAGTCCAGTACCTGAAAGTAAGAGTCCGATGAAATCTTATGGGTTCCCTGTGGGTAAAAGATTGGATAAAACTTCAGGCCAGAGTCCATCGAAGCATGTTGGTCTTTTCTCCAGATATGTCTTGGGTAATAATCATGCACCTAGTAGCCAACACCACGACCATGCTGGTAAGAAGACAAAGGAAGGCAATGTTGATCAAGTACAAGGTCGTAAAGGTGGCTATCCAGAAGGTATGAAAGTCTTTAGTGACTATCATGCACATTCTTATTATAATTATGAATATTTTGTACTGAATTTATTATTTCTTTACTTTGTAAATGTAGATTCCCCTATGATTGATTCATTAGAGTTTGTAGATCAGGAATATGTCTTTGTGTCTGGACCAGAGGGATCATCTTCTTCAACAAATGCCTCTCGACAGCAAAACTTGCCAACAAAATATGATAATTCGTCTGTTTCGCCACCTAAGTTAACTTTATTGAGTTCACCAATGCCAATAAATGGTTTGCCGATTAATAGACAACAGTCTGCTGGGACTGGTAGCTTGGATAGCCACTGTTCTCCAGCATCTGGCACCTCACAAGGATCCGCAGATATGAGTGATGCCATGGATCAGCCCCCATCTGATCATCCGGCAAGGATTAGACTATTGGAGCAGTATGCATCAGCCATATCGTTTTTGGTCAAAGATGAGGTAAAATTTATCTCCTTGATGACGTTCAGTTTCTTTTCCTATGTGATTTCCTCATGTTTTATTTTACTTGGGCTCAACCTTGGTTATTATTAGTTGAAATAATTTCATCCATACCACCACCTAATGTGCACTTTTCATCAATACCATCAGCCTGTGTCAATTGAGTAACCTAGTGGTATAGATGAAAATTGCATCTTAAGTGGTAATATAGATGCAAATTCCCCTAATTCATTATTCAAATGATGCCCTAAATGAGTAACAATAAGAAGAGCTCCAGGCTGCAGTTAGCCATTAAAAATGTTTGTCAATGGAAACTAAGCAACTACTGACTTGCTTCTGTTTATCTGATCAACCACCTAATTGAAGATCAAAGCTGGCAGACACTTGGAGGCGTTCTCTATTCAGCTAATTGTTCTTGCAACCTGGAAGCAAGCAATTCATTTATGCAATACATTTGTAGCTTCAACTGCAAGAGATTCTCCTTCCCAGGATATCCCTATGAAGGGGCTAAGTGCTGATGCTCCCCATTTGCTCGGAAACTCTCAACTGGCTGATGATGCCTGCATGCAGATAGAGAGACAGTTTCTTAGTGATGTTGAATATGCTGAAGGACTAGCCAGCACTGTAGGACAGATAGCTGGTATGTTAACATGCCAGCAATTTTGGATCATTATGATCTCTTGGTAAATCCTTTTGGATGCTGATAGTGTTTTTATGCATGTAGATGGTACAGAGATGCCTGATGCGATCGAAATAATATTTCAGTCTGCCTTGCATATAGGAAGGCGTGGTGGTGTAAGTACAGCTCAACATATTCCATTCCAGAACTAATGTGGCATGTTGTTTACCTCTTGACCACCCATTGTCTTTGGCATACTTCTCATCCCAATGCGCAGGTTGATGAGATGTTCGGGAAAGCAGCAGATGCCATGACCGGGTATACGAGGGCTGTATCCATGCTGCGGTTTCTCCTGATCGAGGCACCATCACTTGCCCTCAATCCCCCTTTGACTCTGACAAGATCCGATCGGCATCGGCTGCGAACATACATTGAAGCTCTCAACACCAGGCTTGGCCAGATGCGGAGCCAGAGGCACTAACCACTGCCGTGCACCCTCGAGATCTTGTTCAGGTCAAGCGACAGTGGACTTGTACAATATTCTTTCATTTGTAAATATATTTGTTTGCCCAAACTAGGGCATGTAAGATGTCAGGAAATGTGGAATTAGGCAGAGCAGCAAAAATCCAGTGTAACTCGCCCAGGCTACTACTGTGACGTGAAGGTCGTGCTGTGCCTGTGCATGGTAGGTTCATTCTGTGCCAATTTAGCAAGAAGCTGAAGACAATAGTCATTTGTGGAAATGTAAACAGATTGACTGCTACGTTGGTGGTTTTTTTATTTACCCATTGGGCTTTTACACGACATTGATGGTGTCATGTTTGTTACTCCCTCTATTCCAAATTATAGATCGTTTTGACTTTTTAGGTTCATAAGATATTATTATGCATTTAGATATACACTATATCTAGATGTATAAAAATATCTATGCACCTAGAATACGTCTAGATGCATAATAATATCTATACACTAAAAAATCAAAAGACCTACGATGCATGGAGTATCTATTTACGCTTGTGGTACCGTTCCTTATAGCTGGTTTCGCATCCTCGTGCAACTTGATATGGGGATCAAACTTGCTCATGTGAATATTTGATGCATAATCTTCTCTTTAGCATTTGGTACGGGGAAACTCTGGCATTATTAATTTGGTATATAACCATGCGGTAACGGAGTATTGCTTTTTTAGAATAATAACGGGTATAATTTTTTTTACCTCCACACCCTACGCTCATTTTATGAGGTGTATTTTGATTTGAAAAGGTAAATTTGTAAGATTGAACAACAATTAGTATGCACAGTGAATGTTGTACCGATAAACCTGTGTTCCAAAGTTTTCTAATATGAAACTGATTTTGAGCAACGGACAATAAACTTTAATAAAATAAAATGTTACTTTTGGTGACTGTTATTTTTAGTTGCCGCGGTCACTCGCTGGATGTGCTATATTTGGGCCAAACATGCCTTGCGCTGTCCAACCCAGTAGAGCCCACCCGCCCCGGGTAGATTTGGGCCAACCCATCGACCCACGCACGTGCGCCGGCTAGATTTGGGCCGATCCAGGGCCCACGAGTTCGGTTGGCTCCTCTCCCGCAACCAATCAATCTTCGCCTTCTTCCTCTTCCGGTTCGCCCATCTCGCCGACTCGCCCCCGCCCTCGGCATCCCACAGAACCGAGGGAAAGGAGCTCGGGAGCTCCGGCCGCCTCCGATCCGGAGCTCCCAAATCGATCGATCAACTGCCACGGCAATGGAAGCCCACCACGCATCGCGGGGCCGGCGCACGGTACGCTTTCCTCCCCTCTTCCTCTTATTTCGACCGTTTTTGAGACGGGATGGCGCGCAGATCCGCGCCCCCGCTAGTACCAGCTTCTGAGGTCCCAGGTCCCAATTATGTCGCGTGTGTGCGCGTTTGTGGCAGCTGGAGGAGATCCGGCAGAAGAGAGCCGCCGAGAGGATGCAACATGCCCCGCCGACTGCGGCGGTGTCTCTCGTCGAGCCCTACGGTTGGTACATCCTGCTCTCTATCGCTCACTTTATGACTATTCATTGTGATCTTCTCTTAATTTGCTTTATTTAGATGCTAACTTTGTCCTATATTTTTCACTCCCCGTATGGCTGTATCGATGGTGGTGGTCTTTAGGGAACCAAAGAGCCGGAGCTGAGGTCAGTTTAGCATACACCGTTCACCAGCACTCGGTCGTTGATAAATTGTATCATAGTTGCAAATATGAGCCCTCTGTCTTTTCTAGACGGTAACTAAGCTTTTTGTATGGATGCTAGCTTCTTGCTCGAGTTCAAGAACTTGAAAATGGGAATGCAGAATTGGAGAGGGAAAACAAAATGCTTTTGTCCAAGGTACTTCGTATGAATTTTGGCTTCACTGTGTAGTTACTCCAGGATTAGCATGTTCTGATATTGAGTTTCTCTGCTAGATTGCTGAGAAGGAAGTTGAGAAGGATGCCCTTGTAAACCGTTTGAATGATCTCGTGAGTCGCAGAGTATATTGTTATTGGTGCTGAGCTCCTAGTTTTTCTTGTCTCTAACCTTTGCGACTTGATTTGTCATCTTCAGGAGCGGAATGTAGTGCCCTCTTTGAGAAAAACTTTGAATGACATTACTTTAGAGAAAGATGCTGCAGTAGTTGCTAAGGTATTAAGCACTTTTTTGTTATTGCATTTGTGCGGCCATGTATTCTGATGTTTGAATTATGCATGCGGAATTCTCATTATGTCTTTGGCCTGGTATGCTAAGTAGGAGGATGCTCTAGCTCAACTCAGAAGCATGAAGAAACGGCTGAAGGAAGCAGAAGAGGAGCAGTATAGGGTATTTATTAAAAGCTGTTTCTTTTTAGCAGTATCATCATTTTGCTAATCTTGAAAAGTTAAAATGCACAGGCAGAAGAAGACTCAGCCTCCTTGAGAGCACAGCTAAATACCTTGCAGCAGCAAGTTATGGCCAACTCTTACAGTGGATTTCCAGTAGGAACATCGAGTGAGGAATCTCGTGCCATGGAAAAGGAGATACAAGATTTACAGGCACAGCTAAAGGTTGGTTTATTAAAATATTTGCTTGGGTTTTATACTGTTTCACTCTTTCCCTAATCTTTACATCTAAAATGCAACACAGCAAGAGTCACTGCTAAGGCAACAGGAGCAACAAAAATTAGCTGAAGAGTCCCAGCTGAGGCAACAAGAGCTAGAAAAACTGGCTGAAGAGCAATCCCGCATTGCTTCTCTTGAGGCTGAAAAGCAACAGTTGGAAGACCAAATTGCTGTTTTGACAAAGAAAGCTACAGGTATGGAGGATACATATCTTTATGATATGAGGAAGCAGAACAGTCCATGTAACCATAAGTAAACATGTAACTCTACTTATCGGCATAGGTGCTCTTCCATATTTATCAATCTGCAGTCTCTTTGCTTACTCCACACTGTCCATACTCTAGTGGTATTTAAGCTACGTGCTAGGTAGTTCTTATCTTGTGAGATCCAAAACTAATCATGCTTGCTGAGGATCCTCGGGATCCAAAAATATTTGCATGAGCCTTGAATTAAATATTTTCCTTCCATGCAGAGGACGCTTCTGAGTTTGCTGCGCGCAAGGCATTTTCAATGGTAATGTATCTAACTACTTGCACCTGTAGCGTTGTCTGTTCATGGTATTTTTTTCTAGCTGCGCTAAGCTATTCTGCAAACTGTACCTAGTAACTGACTCAATTTTCATTATGACAGCAAGATAGGGAAAAACTTGAAAACCAGTTGCATGACATGGCTTTGATGGTTGAGAGGCTAGAGGGAAGTCGTCAAAAACTGCTAATGGAGGTGCTTGATGCCGTTTTACTTTCTTTTTTAATTATGCAAGTCCTATAAATGGTGATTATTTTTTACTGTGTTGGATAGATTGATTCTCAATCAACAGAAATAGAAAATCTGTTTGAGGAGAACTCAGCCTTGTCTACTTCTTATCAAGAAGCCATAGCTGTTACAGTACAGTGGGAAAACCAGGTGTGCTCTGGGTCTCTTGGTCATTTCCTGCATAGATATGTTATGCAACCCTTTGCCGAAGAAACCTGCCTCTTAACTGAAAATTTCAGGTTAGAGATTGTTTGAAGCAAAATGAAGAGCTTCGTTCTCACTTGGATAAACTAAGACTTGAGCAAGCTAGCCTGTTGAAAGTAAGCAATATCAATACCCAATCAGACTGGCAAAATGACAACAGCATCTCTAACCCACCAGAATTGGTCACTGAGAATCTTTCTCTAAAGGTTAATAGCTGGAGCTACTTTTTGGGTTCAGATTACAAGTTATGGTCAATTCTAACTAAAATTGTCATTGGTGTACTGTAACATGCATGCTTTCCTTCCTGTAGGATCAGCTTATAAAAGAACAGAGTAGATCTGAGGGGTTGTCGGCAGAGATAATGAAACTTTCAGCTGAGCTTCGAAAAGCAGTCCAAGCACAGAATAACCTCACACGCCTGTAAGTATACTGGCAACTGCGCTTGCTTATCTGCCTCTAAGCCCACTTTGTTTATGCTAGGTGAAATTGAATCATTGCCTTCTCGTGCAGATACAGACCTGTATTAAGAGACATAGAGAGCAATCTAATGAAAATGAAACAAGAAACATATGCAACGATCCAGTGATACATATTGTGAAACCCAATCTGGTTGTACTACTGAGGCACGGGCACAAGCTTCACTGATGACTCGCTGATAGGCATTCTGGATGTGTTGATCTCGTGCCCTTATCAAGAAGCTGGCGAAAGGCAGTTCTTTTGGTAGCTGCTGTTCGTTCATTCATTTGTAGAGTTAAGTCGGGATTGTTGTACCTGCACCATACTGTTGTATAATCGGTTCCCACACTGATTTATCTTGTAAATTGGGAGCAACTATACAATAGAAAGAATCAGATCAGACAGATTATCATGTTCGCACGTGTATGTCTTATTATGGTAGCCTTTTATGGTTATCTTTCATTTTTGAGTGTCAGATGAGTCCGCATAGTGCGGGAGTGTAATCAGCGCACCCTTCCATGATAGGGAGTGTAACCAGACAAGGGAGTGGAAGATTGGTGGTGCCGGGCGGCGGTGATGAACTGATGATGTACGGCATGGAACCTGTGGAAGGAACGTAAAGAGTTTCTCTAGTTTTATTTGTAATCGAACTTATGTAAAACTGCATTTGCTTCTCCATGATGGGCAGTGCTCCTGCCAATTGTTCCAAAAAAAAAAAACGTGTGCTGCGTCAACTAGTCTAACGAGATTCGGCGTAGCAGCGTAGATGCAAACTGGTTCTTGTTTACCCGAACGTGAAGTTATTTGCCGTCAGGCCCTGAACCCGAGTACATAAAAACGTCGCTACATTGTGGCAGTGCCCTGCAATACTATCACGTGTGCGGTGTGCCTGAGTTGGGTTAGGGCAGTGCATATCGAGGCAAAGCCAGACGCTATTGAATTGAAAGCATGTTCGCTAAGCAAAAAAGAAAAACAGAAGCGCCCATGTCACACCATAACAGAAGTGCCCTGCAATATCATCACGCGTGCGGTGTGCCTGAGTTGGGTTAGGGCAATGCATATCGAGGCAAAGCCAGACGCTATTGAATTGAAAGCATGTTCGCTAAGCAAAAAAGAAAAACAGAAGCGCCCATGTCACACCATAACAAAAATGTGCACATGTGAATTCCATGATGCAAGTCAAAGACACGAAACGCCTAATTGGCAATTAATCTGGCCAACAGATCAAAATTCACGATGTCCAGAATACTAATCTGACCGGAAAACCAAACAGTCAGCTGCAGAATCGTCTTTTCATAAGTTGTCAGCAAGCATCAGCATCTCCTTGAGTGTTGCTCAACTCTTCAGCCTAATTGATGTTTAGGCACCTCTATTGAAACTAAAACAGCATTCCATATCCAAGAAACTGATAACACAGCCTCGGCTCAGTCCTTACCTCCATACAAGTGATACAACTGCTTTTAAATAGTGAAACTTGCAAACAGAAACTCCTTGGTGTTCAGAATTGTTCCTGGCTGGAGAAGGAAATCGCCTCAGGTCAATTTGGCAACTTCATCCTTCCATAATCAATATATCTACAGCTACATGATTGTTCCACACGCGGTAACAGGAAAGAGGAAAAAAATTCAGGCACTTGCCATGAAGAGTAACTTCCAGGCGAACAGTTAGGTATGATATTATTTGGTTTCTCTGGTAGAAGTAGCCCAATGCTGCCCTCAAGCTTGGCGCCAGCACACTGTTGTCTTGATGCATCCATAGGAGAGCCTGCACAATATTAGTGTCATGAGCTAAAATGAAGTCATAAATAATGTTTCCATAAGTTCATGTAGGGGTACTGTAATCCAGAAGACATTCATGAGTCTGGGATCATCAGTCTAACAAGGCTAGTGAACATTTAGCAGAGTGACTAGGCAATGCAAGCATTGGTCCTTATTTTTAATTCCTAGATGATTTACATCTTCAATAGAGCAACTGATCAATTCTCAGGTTCCAGATGACATACTGCTAGACTTTATTTGTGTGGAACTTCAGTAAAATTAAGAAAACTATTAAGGATAACCAAGTTGTTTGTACCTGGGTGGATCCCAGTGAATTTAAATAACCCAAAACGGCTAGATATATTCGTTATTCCTTAAAGATTAATCACTTTTAGCTATCACATTGCACTAGAGCAAATAAATCAGACATCTATGATATTACAAAGTGCAATACAGACAAACAACACAATAAATACATGTAGCACCATCAACAAATGCACCAGCAATGTGAGTCAAAACTTGTGTGGTTAAGAGCAGGACAAAACATTGAAATCAGAGTTACTGACCTCAATGCTGCTGGAAGCAGAATGGCTTCACCATCTCACATTTTGTTTGACCCCATAAATTTGTTTTTTCTCTCAGCAGGTTTGAGAATTTGGAATGAGCACATCAAAGTTTCATCAACGCTCATCATCGCACCAGCGTTATCAAATTCACCACAATAATTGGGGGCCGAGAATATGGTGACGAGCTGTCTGTCAGCAAAGAATTCATACCCATCCTCAACAACCTGACATTACATGAAATATAAACACCTTAAATTATCATGACAAATAGAAGATAAGAAAAAGTTGCACTAAAATTCTAGGGCAGTACCTGGTGAGCGCGACAAATAAGATCAAGATCATGCTTTTCCAAGAATTCTGAAACCTTGTCAGCACCGAAGGTATATGAGACCCCTCTGTCATTCATGCCCCACCCTTGAACATCTTTTCCTGGATCTGACCAAAGCAAATCACACAGTAGACCTTGATCCGGTACATCGGTTGGACGTTGCAAGTTCTTTATCTCATCCAAGTGTGTTAGATCAGGTGAGAGTCCACCATGCATACATAATATTTTATCATCGATTAGAGCAGCCACGGGAAGAGTGTTGAAACATTCAGTGAAGACTTTCCATAGCCGCACATTAAATCGGCGCTTGCATTCATCATAAAATCCATATATTCTGTTTATTGAAGCACATTCATGATTGCCCCTCAGAAGAAAAAAGTTCTCAGGGTACTTGATTTTGTATGCAAGAAGAAGGCATATAGTTTCCAAACTTTGTTTGCCTCGATCAACATAATCACCTAAGAATAGATAGTTGGCTTCAGGAGGAAAGCCTCCATATTCAAAAAGCCTTAAAAGATCACTGTATTGACCATGGATGTCACCTGATACAAAATGAAGGGAGATTACAGTTAGATGCTAATATTCATCTATTCAGTGAAGACTAAGGACTAAATTGCACAATCATAGTCTAAATCTCGCATCAGTAAAAACAGAAACATAGAACAGATTTTATGAGGCAAGTAACAACGACCTACACAGATCGTGTGCCTATAACTACACAAACAGGAGACACAACAAAGCTTCTTGTCGCTCCAATGCTCAACACTGATACCCATTTTAAAATAGAAGCTAGTTACAAGTGGATCATCCTTAGCTAGCAGGATATATGATGCAAAGGAGGTAAACAGATCAGAACATGCCATTTGAAAGGGCGTACCCAGCTCTGAAAGCTCCCATACACTGTGGGGTTTGGGGAAGATAATTTGTAGGTAGCCTTGTGGGCACAAGTGGAGTGACAAAACGAGAGACCCTGCTACTGTGCAAGCCCCAACCCTCTCTTATGCGACACAGCAAGACCATAGAAACAAAACAGTGGGGTAATAAGAGGGTGAGCCATGAGCCACCCCAAGAAACTCGCAGAAAGGACATAGGGAAGAGGCACAGGCATACCAGTGCAAGATTAAGGTTTATAACTCAAGATTGGAAACATAGACAAGGCTCAGAACCAGTTGCATTACAATTTCTAACAAGTAACCAGAAATAGTCAACCTTGGATAGGCTATTCAAGAATCAAAAATCATGGTCAAAATGGAATGGTAGTGAAATGGTTGGTCTGTTATAATTGAAGATGAAGCAGTATCCACAAAAGAATTCAACTGCAGCTTGGTCAATTCAAAATGTTTAATTTGATGTGGGAGCATTCCTCTATCACCAGTCAATTGATGCGCTGCTCATCATGTACTGATGTACTTAAGCAGCAGCACATAGAAGATGTTCAAAGCAGCGGTAAGAACTATATTGACGATAAATCCCAAGCAATATTGCACGCAAAATTGGCAAACAGGATTTTGCCTATTGCAAGGAAACCTCCCTCTACCCTGCCGGTCCCCATGTCCACAGCTGATTTTTTGCGCTCACGTACGCACATATGTTTGCTCCAATTACCTCCTTTCCAAATACCTGACCAGCATGGTAATCGCATACATTCATATTCAAATAAAAACCCTTGGGAATAGATCAATATCAAACGCTCTAACATCCCCCAACCAGCAAAAACAGGATCATCATCCACAACCTAGATTAATGCCACACACCCACGAGCCACGACTACCGCAACCGTAACGCGGATACACGATCGCCAGAATCCCACAAGCCGCAAGCTCTCCCGACTGGCGGCGCGACCAAACCAGATCTACCGCCACGGCCGCGGCCGTAGGCGAGAGAGGGAGGGAGGGGGCGAGAGGGGGCAGCAGGGGGAGAAAGGGGTACGCACCGCAGATCTTGATGGGCGCCTCGAGCTCGAGGAGGTTGGGCTGGCTGAGGAAGATGTCGCGGGAGGCGGTGCAGAGCTGGCGGATCTCCGCCTCGGAGAGCTGCACCTGCTTCCCGGGGCGCGCGGTCCGCACCTCGAGCAGGCGGCGGATGATGTCGTCGAGGAGCGCGTTGTCCATGCCCCCGCCGCCCTGCCCTCCCGCCGCCGGCGCCGCCGCCATCCCCTCTCCCGGTCTGGGCTGGGCTGGAGAGAGATAGATCGGTGGAGCTAGGGTTTCCGGCGGCGCGTCGGGAAGGGGGCGGGGAGGGAGGGAGGGAGGGAAGAGAGAGAGATTGCGCGACCGGCCCGCGGATAGCTAGATAAACTCGCCTGGGTTTGTTTCGGTTTTCGTTCTCGGTAAAACCTTTTTTTTCCCGTTCCCTGTTGACGTGTGGCGAGGTGCCGACTTGCCGAGGTGGTGGTGTGTCGCGGACGCGTTCGTTTCGCGGTGACCTGCCCTGGTGGGTCTGCAACTCCGGTGTGGCGGATACGTCTCGAGCTCTTTTTGTGCGAATTTCCCTTGCTCTGCTGCTGACCCATCTTAATCTTGGGCCCTCCTCATATTGTTCGCTTGTTATGGTTCTTCCCGTACTTGCCCGGTTGCTCCAACGGTGCATACAATGCTTGATAGCTTTTTATTAAAAGAAATGCTTGATGGCTCAGTCGTGTGACCGTACATTGCAGTCCTTGGCTGAATACTTTTTGACGGTTTGGATCCCCTCAACCACATGATAAGGCTTATTCTGTGCTCATATTTTGTTCATCTTGCCTTTCCTGAATTTCAATCTATATAATACTTTTAAGAAGATTTAAAACTATTGTTTTATATTAGAGAGCTAGGGAAGGTAAATGCTTCCATACTAAAAAAAGATAAATATTTCCATAGGGTTAAATTACTTGCATATCCTCGAAATATTAAGCTGGAGTGTTGTTCTGATAACAAAGAAATCACAAACACTTTGGAGCATGTTGTTCATCCTAGTAGCGTTTTATTTTCGTTATAACTCCCACCCATCTTCCTCCTCCTTTGCATTTTTTGACTGGCACTATCCAACCTCTACAACTACCTTTATATAAAAAAAAACCTCTACAACTACAACAATCACCTTTGGTGAACCTCGATGCCTATTGTCTCTCTTATGGTCATTCAATTATTGTTGCTCCATCACATATGTCATTCCATCCATCCTAAGGGCATCAGCAGTGGTTGCACCAATTCATGCTGAAAAGCTAGTCCAGGTATGCTCAGATTTCTTTTTGGCATGAGCTGGTTCATCATTCCCCAGTGGTATGGACTCACAAACAGAGATGGGAGGTGACAAAAGATGGTTTGGTCTCCAGGAGCAAAGGATGTTGATTGGCCAGATTCTTTTTTTATTTGCTATGAGTCGGTGCAAACACTACAAGAAATGTATTGATCTATGACTAAAATTTTATGACACATTTGTTCTCGTCCTAGATCTATGACGTTTCTGGCTGAAAATGTCATAAAGTTTCACATCCGAGCAAATTTAGTGACAAAATTATGGAACGTCATAAAAGTTGCTACTGTAGTTAAAAAGAAATCGTCACTCGCTATTGCATGGTGATTTTGTGATGATATAAGATCCGCGAAAACATCATAAACCAACCAGGGTCCATATGTAAGTTTAAGCATGAAAATAGAGAGGCAAAACAAAAGGGATAATGGCCTCTCTCAAGGCCAGGGTTCAAATTTTGCCATTTTTGATAGAGGGTGAAAATAAATTTTACTCAAACAATTTTGGAAATTTTGAATTAAATAATGTATATAAACCTAGGGTAAGCCGTAGTGAACAAATAGCAACTGTAGTGCGGTAGTTTAACGTAGTAGTATATTTAGCAGGACGGTCTAGTGTTTTTTCACTTTTAGAACTAGCGGGACTAGTCGACTAGAGGTAGGTTGCTCACATTTTGTGACCAATGATCACATATCGTTTTTTACATAAGTTCTTCCTCTTATAATGATTATAGATATTTTAAAAATTTTAAATTCATGCTTTTTTTTGACAAAAAACGAATCTCATGAATTTGTGTAGTCATTCACACAGGGTGCTAGGAAGTATGATGTTGTGGTGAATATATGGATGCCACCAATCTTATTTGAAGCTCTGCGTCTGCTGTGTTTAAAAAGAAAAAGATAAACGAGCTACTTGAATACTTATTGGAGTATCAGACGGTCCACTACCTTGCATGTAGGGCCTGCAAGCTGGCCTTGCAGGCCGATTCGGCACGCTAGTCTCTCTAGGCCCAGCAGGCTGTTGTTGGGTTATACTGCTGGCCTGCAAATGCTTATGGGCCCAAGCGGACGGGCCCAGCTGCAGCAACGAACTAACAGGCGAGCCCGTGCTGCAGCATGTGTAGTCTCCCATACGCGGGGTAGCAGGTGCTGGGGGCCCAGTGGGCAGTCGGAGTGCAGTCCTCCGCATTCCGCCCCCATTATTTTAACCTTATTTTACTTTCCTCTGTTCTGGCGCAACTGGACGACGACGGAGCATCTTCTACCTTGCCTCTTTGCTTGATCAGGTATTCATCCGAATCTGGTAACCTGAACTGAATTGAGTGAGATCCATGGTAGATCACAGTCGCAAGTATGCTCAGGTGTTCGTTCATGATGTGCTGCTGCTGGTAAATGAGATCCCAAGAGATTAAACATTCAGGAAAATGACAGTACTGGCAATACTCAATTGTGCATATCTGATTCTCTTCCAGTCCATGGAAAATTGGCAATAACAGGAGGTACTCATTGTTCATCTCCTCCATACCAATAACAGGTAGCACTAGTAATAGGAGAGGCGTGATTGCCCCTACAAGTAGGCAAGCTGATGATCATGAGGCATGTGCCACAAGCAAGCAACCTCATCTGACCAGTAACCACTTTCCTTGCAACTGAAACTGCTGCTACATACGACTACTCGGCAGAAGGGGTCGATCACAGGCCCCTCCTCAAGATGCCAAGACCAAAAATTACAAGGGTCAAAAAAAAAGGAAGGAAAGAGGGGAGATCAAAAATCAAAACAAAAGAAATCGTGCAGCTGCTGTTGGCGCTGCCTGCTGTGTTGATGGTCTGGAGGAGAGCGGCAAGCCGGCTACAGCACGACCAAACAGACACGTAAAGAGCATCGAAAGTTTCGCTTAGTCATAAAAATCGGGACCGGCAGAGAACTGAAACTACTGAGCTGCTGCTGCACCACAGGTTGAACGAAAACAAAAGAGCTACGTTCTGAACTAAGACGAGCATCATGTGATTAATTAATTTACTCTAGTTACAACAAAGCTACTCTAGTAAAAAGATTAATTAATTTACTCTAGTTACAACAAAGCTACTCTAGTAAAAAGAAAACAACAGAGCTACTGTGAACTCTCACGGGTCAAGAAGCCCATGCAAATGAGGTTACATTATCATCTGCTGCCGCCGCTTTAGAAAATTGAAGCCGCCGACTAACAGGCAAGAATGCTGTGAGCTGCAGGCTGCAGCTAGTGGGCTTAAGACCACATTAGAATCGATTCCACACAGAACAAAATATAACATACTGCTGCACTTTGCCTGTGAGTGAATTTTTACTAATAGGATAATCTGGTGTTTTATCCTGTGAGTGAATTTTCACTAATAGGATGATCTGGTGTTTTATCCTCTTCATGCATTTTGCACCACTTCATATTTTTTTGCATAACTTTTCACTCCCGATACTCATTTCGTTGACCTTAGATTCCATTAAAAGCTTATGATAAGCTCTACAATAGGCAAGAATGCTGTGAGCAGCAGCACAAAATGCTAAGATACAGGACCTCACAGAATACTCACGACGCCATACTCATATCCTAACCTAGGATGGAGCAGCATAAACATACGTTGTTGCTGCCAGTTCGGAAGCCGAGAGTACCAATTAGATAAACTAAGCAAAATGCAGTAAAGCACAAGCACATGAATCGGCCATCAGGCACACATTCACACGGAGCAGAGCATCCTACCGCAGGCAGCAGAGCAGAGTATATCCAAGCATAAGCAAAAGAGCAGAGTGGAGGAGACAGGAAGAGGTACATGCGAGCAGACCGGGCGGACAGGAAGGTGGAGTGGAGGACGGAGCAGAAGGGGAACCGATGAGCGCCTGGATGTAGACGAAGGCGTTGGATCGGTGGAAGTGGAAGGGGTGGGAGCCGCTAGACCTTGGCGGCGCAGCCCTGCCGCCGCCCTCTTCGCTTTCTGTTTCCCCTTCCCTCTCTCTGAATCGGCGCGCGGCACAGATGGGGACTCGCGGGGAGATGTAGGCGCGCCGATTTCGCCCGCGCGCGCAGCTGCCGCCGATTCTCCCGCGCGCACAACTCCGCGCCATATGCCCCTTTTCCCCGCGCGGAGAACCCAAATCCCATCGATTGGCATCCGCTGGGCGAAAAAAATGACGCCATACCACGCCTAGGCCATACCACGTGGGGAGGTCGTGGCGACCGCGACGCCACGATTGAAATTCCGCCCGGACGCCAAGGCGGCGCCTTAAAAAACATGCTAGACAATCCGCTCAAGAGAACTTGTAGGTAGGATCTGCCTGTGTTTGTTTTCAGTAACATAGGAGCTTCCTGTGGTAAGTGTTTATGGCTTGTTTTCTTTCCCAAAGTAGAAATAGATAATATAAAAAAAATTGCATAACAAGTGATAGTGTAACTTTATATTTTCTAATATTAAGGGCTCCTTTGGCAGGGCTGCGACTGAAACGGCTACGGTTGTGGCTTCTTCGGTAAAACAGCTTTTTTTTAGCTTCAGCTTGTCTGGATAAAAAAATGTTTGGCAAAATGGCTTTTCATAGTAACATGAATAAAAATGATAAAATGTTTATAATGCCCTTATCTTCTCTTCCTATTTCTTTTCTTTTATCTTTCTCTTTCCGAATGCATTCTCTTTCTTCCTTATCTGTTGCACCTCTCCTCCAGGCCTTCACCCCCCGTGCCCCAACGCTCGTCTCAGGGCCCGCCGCCGGCCGCCTCCACCCCGCGCTCGAACGCTCGCCGCCAGCCGCCTCCACCGTGCGCCATCCCCGCCTCCCATAGGCCCAGCCTCCCGCCACCGACCCACCCCTGCCATCCCTACCCCCGCGCACGCCGTCGCCGCCCTCCTGCCTCATCGCCCGCGTTGTTGCGGCCCTCCGGGCTCCGGCCCCTGCGTCTACGGCATCGCCGCCCTCCGGCCTCCCCGCACCAGGGCAACGACGTCCTCTACGCCTTGTGCCAAGGGGCATGGTGGGGATTTTGGCCCCACAAAGGGGATGAAGCCACATGGAGCAAGTTTCTTGGGCTTCTCCTCCCTCAATTGGCTCCTTTCAGTGGGAATTACGAGGCTTCTCCGGTGAAGCCATTTCGTGTTCCCTCGTTTGGTACGGCTTCGCGGGAAGTTGGGGAAGTTGGGGAAGTTGGTGAAGAAGCCGCTCAAGAAGCACTACCAAAAAGGGCCTAAGATTAACATAAAAGTTCAAAAATGTTTGGAGGTGTACAAAGTTCAATGTTTGACTTAAGCTATATGAAATTACGTGAGAGATGTATCAATTTATGAACAATATATAGTATTACTTTATCAAAACCATCTAAATTTTTTATGGCAAGCTTATGAATCCAAGATATGTTTCCATGCCAGTTTATAGATTTTTCTGACCAAATTCAAATATTATTACAATGATTCTATGATAATTTGGAGATAGAAAGTTGAATTGTCCCTACAAACAATTGAATTCCATCTTATATATGATATGTGGTATTATAGAACATAAAAGTTTAAATATAATTTTTATGCAATTTTTTGAATCTTATTTGACGTGCATGTAGTTTAATTTTTAATTCCTTTTAATAAGCATGTTGAAAATCATTTAAACTATAGAAAACAGTAACTCAGTTCCAAAACTTTCGAAGCTTCTGTATATTTTTATATGTATTCTATTTCACGAAGAAATTGTATTGGGTAATATAAGATTTTTTATTTTACACGTTACTTCATAAGTTTTTCTTAAAATCAAAAAGAAAAGGAAAAACATTAAAATAGTAATGGCATGTGACAAGTCCTGCTTCGGCCCATCTAACTACTTGAGCCCACACAGCCCAAATCGTAACCGGAAGGCTCGGATGCTACACGCGTCGAATAAGTAATCCACCTTCAGCCCTCTTCACCTCCTCTCCTCGCCCAGTCGCCCCTCCTCAAATCCACCCGTTGTTGCTCCTCAAATCCAATCGCTCCCCACGGATCCGCGCCGCTCCCAACAACACCGCACCCAAATCCTGCAATGCTTGAGCGCTCTGCACGACACAGGTCCCGCGGGGTGCTAGCGGTGCGGCCGTCGGGAGATCTATCGCCGCAGAGGTGGTGGGAAGGAGGAGCGGCAGCAGTGCTGGGGCTACTGCTCGCGGCCATGCGTGACATGTGTCTGCGTGACCAGCGGCGGACGCCTAGACAATCTGCACCGGGGCGCCCCCGCCGCCACGCGCTCCGCACTCCTCGCCGCCACATTCTTCGTGGGAATGGCGGTCGCCGAGTTGAGCTTCGATTCGTGGCATAGCCGCCTCGTCAGGTCCGGCCGCGAAGTCCGGATGCAGGGCTGCTTACCTGCGCTGGTACCCATCAGGCTCATCACCCCATGCCAGGCGGCGGCTCCTGGGGATGCAGCAGGCGGCTCCATCGAAAACAGGTGAACAAGAATGTTTTTCCATTCGATTTTGCTCCTGATTCCTTATATTGATTGTGGGTTGTTTGATTCGTTGTGGTTGAATGTGGATTGGGCTCTTTGTTTGCGCATAGGAAAGGGAGGGCTTTTAGTGCGTGGAGTTATGGCTAAGGGAAATGGATGTGGACGTATCGCGGCTGGCAGAGGCATTAGTGCAGTACAAGGGAGCATGGACACGCACTAGTCAGTCGCAATGTCCGCTCTGTCCCTTCTCATCCCCTCAGCTCATCTACTGCATGTTAAACCACCACCTATCCACTTTGACTGGGCAGGAGGAAAGCACCAAGGTATATCTGAAAATTACCATTTAATCATTGAGTTCTGACACATTCTTGGCAAAGTCTGAATTGCACATTTGACTGAATGTTCTATGAACAAGCATGTGGGAAATAAGATGTTAGATCAGTTTGTTATGTATGGCTGCCTTGTTTATTATTACCTGGATTTAAAAATCTGTCAGTAATCCATGCTACAATAAAATTTGTTTATGAATTTAAACCCTTCAATCTGGTAGTAGAATAATAGCCATTTTTATTTCAACACATCAAACACAAGTGTGCAGTTGGACCTTTAGTTATTCTATTTTCTGTAAAACAAGAATCAGTAGTAGCGTGCATGTAATGAAAAGTTCTCTCTCTTCTCTGTTTCCTTTGTGAGGTAAAAGATTGTACTGCAAAAAAGAATAATATTGACCAAATGTTATTTAACCTTGTTGGGCATGAACTTCTAGTAGAGATGATAGTGTATTGAAATGTTAACCTGATAGCTTGACCAAATGATATCATAAATAGAGCATACATGTATCAATCTAGGATTTACATGTCTGTCTACTCTGATCTGAATATTGCTTCACGTGCTCCCTGCTCTGTGCTTTGATCTAAATATTTTAACACATCTGGATACCAAACCAGCTTCAGCATCTTGCTTCTATTATTCAGGTGCTCGACCCAAAGTTACATGACCACCTAGGTACTGAACAGAACTTGTAGAGCTGTGAGACATTCAACCTGTGTCACCATTTGGGAGGTAAATGTTACATCTTGACATGTGGTTTTAAATTAAAACATTCAATTGATTTACCCATATGAAGTACAATATTTAAACTAGGACCATTCAACTTTGTTGTAGGCCTCATATTGTCAAGGAATGGAACTTTTTCCTTGTCATAGTCTTTTGCTCTGTTATTTACTACTCTTCTGTATTGGTCACTGATGCCATCCAACATGGTGAATGGCTTGTCTGCAAGATGCTCGAGCTGTGCCTACTACCATTCAGTAGTTTATTTATATGCTCCTCTGTTAGACTATTAGTCAGATTATTGAGTGGCTAGCCTACTTTTGATTTGCCTAGCTATACAATGATTTCTTTTTTTATAAGCTTATAAGGAGTCGTATCAACAGAAATCTGTCATTTCCTAATTTCATGATAAGGCAGGTTGATGAATTCACTGCAAGGCTGCTAGAAATTCTTGAGAAGATGGCAGTAAATAAGAAAGGTAAGCAAAGCTGTTGCTTCGTGGTCTTCTGAACGTAGGGCTGCACCTACAACCATAAACATTGTTAGTTTACTTTTAGTTTATTTAAAGAGTCAAGTGTCACTTTTGCAGAGTTAATGTCTCGTGTCTCATGCACCAGTTTATTTCTTTTGCAGCGTATAAAATGATGAGGCATGATTATCAGAAGTCTAGTTCATGGTGAAGAATTTGATTGTTGATGCCTGCTACTGCTGCTATTGTTCTTGTGCAAATCCCTTCGAAAGATGCATTTGGTGCAACTTTGTGCTTCCTCATTTGTTTGTATGTAAATTTTACTTGTTCTAGACCAAACAGTTGCGTTGCTAATTGGGCTACTGTTGCCATGTAAAATAGGTTGGCCCAAAAATGGATAGTATGTGTATATACGAAATTGGCTTCAAAATTGTATGGAGTCAGCAATAAGAATGCAACAACTCTTTAGGTTAATCTGATTGGATCTAAAATTAATTAATATTTGTTACATGGGCCTGACAAACAAAAATTTGGCCCGATATGGCCTGCAACAATTTTTTTTCATAAAAAAACATTGCATGGAAACCTCGTTTGGGCTAAAAATGGCCCAATAAAAGTTGAGCTAAAAGGTTTTTTCATGATCGGGTTTTAATTTGTGACGAATCGGAATCATCATAATACAGCTGCCATGTTGGAGTTACGTTAAATTTCTTTCATGGATTGGGCTTCAATTTGTTGACGAATTGGAATCGTCGTTAAATTTCTTACATGGATTGGGCTTCAATTTGTTGACGAATCGGAATCGTCATAATACAGCTGCTATGTTGGAGCCACGTTAAATTTTTGTCCAACATGGCACAATCTCGAAAATAGTTTTATAACGATCACATGAATTTTCATTCGTTATAATCTTAGTGACGCAACAAAATAAGGAACATGACTAGTTCCTGCATAATAAGGATAAATTACGGTTTATGAGGAAAAAAACGTGTTTGTGATACTTTTTGGTAGTGAAAATTTCTTGTAAGGGACGTCACCAAAATAAGGAACGTAGATGTAGAACGTCACTAGTTCTCGCATCATAAATCATGGTTTATAACGCAAAAAACGCGTTTGTGATACTTTTTGGTAGTGAAAAATTCTTGTAAGGAACGTCACCAAAATAAGGTTACGGAAGATTTTTTGTAGTGAAAATATTGAATCGACTCGTCTTTCTCTCCTCCATGACTCGATGTACTCCAGCAGTTGAATCGATTAATGCCAATGCCACAGAGGACTATAAGTCACTTTCCCTTCCTCACTAGAGAAGCTCTAACTTTCACCGTTTATGTTCACTGATATAATGCCTTCAATACAACATCTACAACTAGTCCAGCGTCCCAAATTATATAGCTAAGGTATTGCTCTTCTTTCCACATATCAAAACCCACATCTTGGTCGTCTCCACTTGCGTGGCATGTCCCCTAACGTCGAAGCCTTAACGCCACCAGAGGCTAGGAAGCGATACCCTTGGACTATTGTTATACAGAAGATTGCTAGCTATCTAGAGAGGGGGGAAAAAGAAACAAACATGGTTTAGCTTGCTCACACAAAAAAGGACAATTTTGCATATATCAAAATGGATAGAAATTGGAACATATGGACCACATCCACATGACAAATAAGGGAGACACTGTGACATGTCACCCAAAAAAAGATTTGAGGTGGTACTTCCCGGTCTCTTGAACAGACAAGAGCAGATGCACGCTGGAGACGACAGGAAATCAAGTCACTCCAACATGCCGGTCAAATGATGAGACACACTCCTTTATGTTATTTGGCCGGATGTATTTGTTGAGAGAACGACCTAGAGGCCATGTTGTCAAAACTATGGACCGGTTTTTTAAACGAAAAACTAGGGAACAAGACGTCATTTTCAAGATAACATATGCAAGATCGACGTTACAAAATCGCTAGAAAGTAACCTCGAAGAAAGACGTATGGATACACTATGTTTAACAATTTATCTTAATTGGAAACTAAGTGGAAACTACAATTAGCGATTAACTCAATGAAACTACAAATACATCATTCATCCACGTATTTTTTTTTCCGTTCAATATTTATCCTTGCATTCATCTAACATATCCACGCATCCATCCATCCATAGTATATCTATCCATCCATGCATCGATCGGTAGAGAATGAGAAAACTCACCTCAGGGAGACCGGTGCCGTGGATCAGGAAAGAGGTGGACCGTGCAGGTCAGGGAAGAAGGTGGCGAACATGGGTAAGAGAGGAGGGAGGGTAGGAGGCTATTTAGCCCAAGGGTCAAAAGAAGCTTAAGGATCATAGAGCTTAAAAGAGTAGGGTCCCCCTACTGGTTATATACATAGTAAAAGACTGTACGGTTACAGCGAGAAAGAAAGTTAAAAAAATACAATATGGAGAACCAAATATCTATACTCGGGTTTTTCTTTGCTCGATGAATAACCATGCAAATTCTTTTCTGAAGATGTCTTTGCATCTTTGTACTGAGGCCGCTTGATTACCAAAGATTAAACTATTTAACTATTTCTTGTTGTCCATATGCTCATGTCATCAGAATCATTATCTCCATGAGCCTTTGAAAAGTGAGTTTTGGAAACTTTCCGTCCATGACACCATCCACCATATTAGGGGATGTTCGGCTCTTAGGAAACCTTTTTCCCTTGCCTTGCCAGGCTGAGCTAGCCAAATCGGAGAGGCTCTCCGGTGGAAGCAAGGATTTTCCTTGCCTGCATAGGCCCCAAGGCAGCTTGCTTTTCAATCAAATGTTGACTTTTCTATAGATTCTCGCTGGGATGTTCATTTGACGTCCATCATCTTCGTCTATCCATCGACTTACCTTCCAAGAGCCTTTCACCAAACCCAGCAAGCACCTAATCCATTACCTCTGACAATTTCAAGCCCTAATCTTAAACTCCAACGATGGTGCATCAATGATGGCTCATCCCCGCTTCAATTTGGAGGGATAATTTTTATTTAGCACATGCCATATAACTCTCTCGCCTTTTATTTTCTATAAAAGTTTCCCTAAAGCTCTTTTCTTTTTTAGAAACCTTTTTCTCTTCTTCTTCCATCCCCTTTGTTACCGCTGCAACCATACCACCTACCTTCCGTTGTCATGCCACACCGCCTCCATTAACATTTTTGGTTTTCTCACCCCTATCGCGACTCCTACTGGTGACGTGCTTACTATCTCGCATGGCACCACCACAAGCCCCTTCTTAGCTCCTCCGCTCCTGTCATGAACTCGTGGCCGGCAGAGGAATGGAAATTGGGGAAAATCCAAAGGAAATGAAATAAGAACATCACGAGTCAGAACAAGAACGTGAATGAACGAGTAGATGGTAGATGAATTACTCGTAGCTAGATTCAGATAAGCGCCGCCATGGAGGTCGACGAGATAAAGCTACCAGCTAGCTACTTTACTCTAGGGTTTACAGTATTCTGATCCAACAACCCTTAGAGAGGAGTGATCGGAGCCTATTTGCCTAAATAGCTTGTTTTGCTCAAAAAGAGAAGCTTAAGTCAATCACACTATTTGCTATCCGAAAACGCACTTAGGCGCTGGACCGACATATGCCAGATGGACGGCGATGACGAAGCCCTCCTCTGCTTCCCGCTTGCTTGCTCTGTTTCCTTGTTTGACGAAACTGACGAATGCACATTACTTACTGATGAATCTTCAGAGGTCTTGACAGCTTCTTCCCAACTCGACCATCACTCCCGACTCAAACCCTAACCTTCCCTGTCATACGTGTGCCCCCCATCGCCGGAGACCGGAGTCGATCCTCGGCCTAGATCTGACGCACACGATTGTTTGCTAGCTATAGCGCTCTGCCGCTCTCTGAGTCTGCGAGGCCACCAATCAGTGTGACAACGCTGTGCGGCCTAGTCCCAGCGTGAAAGGCTGCGCACTTGCACGTACGACGCCGCCGCGTACGAGCAGCGGCAGCGGCAGCTTTCATGGCGCCCCCTTCCCCTTTTCCAGAAAAGAATTCCAGGCAAGCGAAGCGTATTCCTCCCGCATTCCGCCGCAGCCGTGACCGATCGATTTCCAATTTCCCGCCGTGGAGTGGAGAGCATAAAAAAACCAATCCCAAAGGCGGGGGCATACATTCCCGTTGACACAAGGAATCTCCGCGCCCTCCCATCTCCCTTCCTTTCCCGTCCCACAAGCACCCATTGGAAAAACCAAATATTCCTCCTCCCCGTTTCCGCACTCGCCGCCGGTGCGCCACCCATCAACTGGCAGCGGCGAGGGAATTTGGTTTTTAACAAAGGGGGAGGAGGAGGAGGAGGGAGGGAGGGAGGCGAGATGCCGTGCCGCCCGCCCTTGGCTCGCTTCACCCTCAATCCTTTCCTTTCTGTCGCGGCCAGCCGGCCAACGCCCCTCCCACCACGCCGCTTTATGTCTCTACTAAGAAGAAGACCCCTCTCCTCCTCACTCTCCGTCCATTGCAGCTCTTGCTTCTCCTCCCCAACATCTCTGCTCGTCGTAGGCGTCGCGTCGCCGTCGTTGATCTTGCCGACCTCTTGCTGCCGTTCTTTTTTGGTTTGTTTGGTTCAGAGCACCCCCTCTCTCTGCGCGTGTGTATGTATATATATGCTGTGTTGGCGCCGGTTGAATAAATGGCGTACTCCTCTCGATCTTGTGGTCGGTGCAGCAACGGTAATCTCCCTATCCTCTTGCTTCTTTCCTTATTTTTCAGATGTTGTCGCCATCATTATCCTGTTGTTTTGGCATGCGTAAAATTACGTGCCTAGTAGCAGCTTGTAGTTGTCGTTGTCCCATCAGATTTCTTACGTTCTTGTTTGCTACCGCTCAATCTGTGTTGCCTGCTGCGTGGCACGCGCCATGCGGTGTCGGCAGTCCAATTACCCCTAAATGAACAACAGCCTGCTAAGGAAAAAAGCAAAATGAACTTTCATCTGTCTTTCTCGGTTTCCAAAAGCGTACCAAAGGGTGCCATGTCATGGTCTCATGGAGCACGGTTGCATGGAGGAGATATCTATGTTCAGTTCTTTCTTTCTTTCCTGAAATAAAAGGCAGAGGACTGCCATTTAGGTTACTCTATCCATTTCATATGGCAAACATTCATTAACCAATTGATTGGTGTGTCAACATCCAATCACTGACTAACCAATTATATTTGAGGCTGCTATCCATCCACTAGACTGAACACACATCATGCCCCTTTTCTGAAAGCTGGCTCTTGTGTTTGTCACCATTAAATCGGTGACGCAACAAGTCAAACGTAGAAGTTTCTGCTATCCTAGGCTGGACCGAGAAAAAAAGGGTTCTGTCGGATCAACCTTAGCTTTTTGATTGATCCTAAATAACATCGCGCCCCAGGCATTCCCCTTTGCCTGATGAACACTTCTAACAGTTACTGTCATGCATACATCAATGTTATTCAGAGGGGAGGAAAAAATGAACTGAAACTGACTCTTATAATCCAGGACAAAGTGAGGTCTGACGAGGTAGCTTGACTGACCCTGACTGCGTGCCCCGTCAACTGGAGTAGACTATAAAAAGAAGACACCACTGTGATTAGCACAACGTAGATGGGGGCCATGTTATCAACCCAGACAATTTCATGTGGTGTTCTGTCCCTGTGTTTATCGTTCTTGTCCAATGCAGGTACACATATCTGGCCCTTCTAGTTTTAGTATTTGACGGATGAAGTCGTACTCCAATTTAAGGGCCTCACCTTAATATTATTTTTTTTAAAAGAAGAACATATCTGACTGAGAAACTTTGATGGATTTCCCTCGAGCACAGCTCACATTCAGATTTGACTGTTACATAGCATAATGGCTCGCATTTTACTGTATATTATCGGGTTAAAGAAAAGTACAAATAGAAGTGCTGTGGTCTAATGTCCTTCACCCTGCTTTCAAATTTATTTACACTGGGAGTAGCATAGAAGTACATCAAGTGTGCTTAATATATTCGTTCTTCTTGCATGCTGTCAACTGACAGGAGACGGTAGGTGGCAAGTTGCTCTCAGCCTTTCGGTTCTAGCCATGTGTGGGATCCTGTCGATCGGCATTTTGATTGGGCCTATCTAATGTTAATGTCTCTGCACACAGAGAGGAGATCCAGCTTCATGAAGTGGCTCTGCACTTTCCTGAAGGGGCAGAAGCCTGGCGAACCGAACCGGCGGCGGCCCCGGGTGACTGCCGGAGAGGAGGACACTCTCTGGCAACCACCAGTTAGACCAAAGGTACTAGCAATTCAGGCTGCTCCCTTCTTCCATTCTTATCATTTTTTTTCAAATGGTTCTTCCAATTTAGTACTCTAATAGTGATGTTTCACAGTTTCGCATTCAATTCAACTTGCATTTATTGTACTATGTTGGAACAATCATTTGCTTAATACTTTGTTGCTTTGGTATTATTCAGAATGATCCGCCTAGAAATGACAATGAAGAATTGGACCGTGCAATTGCAGAGTCTCTTGAAGAGGATGTCAAACCTCCCAAAGGTACATGGATGAATATGCATCTGTTTATATGTGATTTCAATATGGTACTTCATTAATTTGGTTTATTGACTCGTTCTGCTGCTGCTAAATTTTATGCAGAGCGAAACCATAAAGGAGACAGCAACGATGAGGATCTTGCAAGAGCCATACAGGACAGTCTCAACATGAATCCTTACACGCCTTACAACCCTTATGCCCCCTCCCAGGCCCAGCCTAGAGGACACAGGTTAGCTACGTTCACCATTCCATCCAACACCTCATCTCTGATGCGCCAAAAAAGCTCAATGCCGTCCATGTTGCAGGGTATGTGGACGCTGCAAGCATGAGATAGGACATGGTCATTACTTGAGCTGCATGGGAATTTACTGGCACCCTCAGTGCTTCCGCTGCTGCTCCTGCGGCCACCCTATCCGCGAGACCGAGGTAACTATCCTTCATTTTCTTTCATCAAGAAATGTGCTTGGGTGTCACCAGAAATGATCGTGTCCTTTCATGTTTCTGTTTCCCAGTTCACCTTGCTAGGCACAGATCCATATCACAAGTTGTGCTACAAGGAGCTGCATCACCCAAAATGCGACGTCTGCCTTCAGTTTGTAAGACTTGAATTCCGAATGAGATCTGAAGAGCTAGTACTGCGCATACTGCATTTGCAATAGCATTTCAATGGTTTACTATTGCCATAAACCCATACATTCTGTGTTTCTACAGATCCCAACGAATAGGAGTGGTTTGATAGAGTACAGAGCCCATCCATTCTGGGGCCAGAAGTATTGCCCTTTACATGAGCAAGACAGGACGCCGCGTTGCTGTAGCTGTGAGAAAATGGAGGTACATGTACATATACTAAGGAAAAGTGCAAATAAAAAATGTTTCTTCTATGTACAAGGGAATGCTCTAGTGAATCCTCATGGGAAACGGTTTGCAATTTGATAAGTGTTTTCCTTTCAAACTAGGCTAACAATTAGCTGATTCAAAGGCATATCCACTTCCCACTGTAAAATTTCCTCTTGTAATTTTGCAGCCAAGGAACACAAAGTATATGTCACTGGGAGATGGCCGCAGCTTGTGCATGGAATGCCTGGGTTCTGCAGTCATGGACACCGGTGAATGCCAACCCCTGTACCATTCTATCAGAGACTACTACGAAGGGATGAACATGAAACTGGACCAGCAGATACCCATGCTCTTGGTTGAACGGCAAGCACTTAATGAAGCCATGGAAGGAGAGAGCAGAGTGAGTGTATTCTTCCTGCTTTTCCACAATACATACAACCTCTGGAAATGTTAATGCTCATCGCATCACCATTTTTCACAGGGTCCACACCATATGCCTGAAACAAGAGGCCTATGTCTGTCCGAGGAGCAGACTGTGAGCAGTGTAAGTACAATATTCTCAAGGCTATGATAGTTGCTAGGATGGTTACAATAAGATGATCTTATCGGCGATCTCGTTATGATGAACTGAAAAGGCTGCTTCAGAAATTCAGACTCTCCACATTGTTTAGCTTGAAGCCCACTGAAAACGACCAATTCTGCTCTTTTGACTCTTTACATTATTTCTGCAGATACTTAGGAGGCCCAGAATTGGTGGAAATAGGTTACTGGACATGCGAACTCAGCCACAAAAGCTGACCAGGAGATGTGAAGTTACTGCGATACTTGTCTTGTACGGCCTCCCCAGGTCAGTCAATTTTATCTCTGTGCACATAGCTTAAATAATGTACCTGATTCAGATATTGCAGTTCTTTGACATTCTATGATGGCACACCACTTGTGTCATAATGCCATTGCAGGCTACTAACAGGCTCTATCCTTGCCCATGAGCTGATGCACGGGTGGTTGCGCCTCAAAGGTAAATGGACAGATAAATTTTACTGAACTGAACAGTCATTGGTCTATTATTTTTTCTTCCTGAATTTGATTGAAAAATCTATTCATAAGCTCTACTGAATCGTACTTCTCAGGTTACCGAAATCTAAATGCGGAGGTTGAAGAAGGCATATGCCAGGTCATGTCTTACTTGTGGCTGGAATCAGAGATTCTTCCAGCTTCCTCAAGGCATGCACCTTCATCATCCTACGCCTCGTCTTCCTCTTCTTCGTATCCACCCACATCGTCCAAGAAAGGTGGAATATCTCATACCGAGAAGAAGCTTGGCGAGTTCTTCATGCACCAGATTGCCAATGACACATCGACAGCCTACGGTGACGGATTCAGAACTGCCTATGCTGCTGTCAACAAGTATGGCCTTCGCCAAACACTGAACCATATACGCCTGACCGGAGGCTTCCCTGTATAAGAGAGAAAGATATACATTATTTATGTCCATTCTAGATGCATAACACAGATTATATGTCAAAGCTGATATACACATGGAGGTCAAGTGGTTTATGGAAGAGTGATTCAGATTTCAGTGACCTTGAGTTTTCAAAGGGGTCATGTAAGAGCAAATCAGAAAAGGAGCTGCATTTGCTCGAATTAATAGGAATGGGAGTTGGCGATGCCCGAGTGTAATAAGATTGCCCAAAAGTGCTAATGTAAAACAGTATATGTCATACTAATATAATGAAGTAGATACTTATATCATTATAGGTGTGCAGATTTATTGTTTGTTCAATTGTTCTTGATTGTATATATGCAAGTGCATCTTTCAAGTGCCAGCTAAGAAAAATAAAACTACAGTGAGCAGCATACAGCCTTACCAGGATCCCTCACCAACATATAGAACCCAGTATATTATAAAAAAACATAGCATTATAAAAAAAACAGTATATACTATCTAACAAGAAATGAAGTCCAGACACATCATTCGCTAACATTTCCAACAATGTGTATCGTGTAACACATCTCGTTATTGTCCCATACTCCCATCCCTTAAATTGAGATACAATATCGGTAATTCGGTATACAGGAAACAGATCCATAATTCATATCAGGATAAATGAATGCCAAAGGCTATTCACAGTTCTCTTGCAACTACTATCCATAACCTCGCCATAACATTGATAGACTTGGAGATCTTCTCTTGGAGGTGCGAAGAAGGTAGTCATGCGGTAGACTGCCTTATGTATCATCACAATGTGAAAGTCATGAAGGTACACAAACGTTGTAAAAAAGTTGGAAGGCCTATGGCATCTTTCAAGGTGCACTACAAGAAAACCTGTAACCATGTCACACGAACTGCAAAACTCAGCATGTTCTAAATCCTACCATATGCTACATACTCATACTTCTCCCACCCTAATAAGCCTCAAAAGTTATTATGCCACCATATATCAAAATTGTCGAGCGTGAAAGTACAGCGGAGATCTAATCATCTGATTCCAGTCCTGTGAGGATGGCCTTCAACATCTCATATGTCATAAATACGATGCCAACACCAGGAACCACTTTGCAGTACTCAGGCAGAATTCCTCTATACAGGCCCCTTAAACCTTCCGTGCGGACAATATGTCCAAAGGTTCCAAAAAGTCCAGTGTGGTAGACACGAGCCCTCCCACCTGCACCTTCCAGTTGCATGCGGCGTCTCACAAGGTCCAACGGGAATGTAACTGAAAAAACCGTGAACACCACATGATCAAAGAGGTTAACTAAGTTATACTGATTACTGAACTATTTCGCAGGCCATTAGATTTCTTCTTAAGACAGGATGAGAATTATTGTGCAAAAAATCAGACTGACCAAGATGGTATCATCAATCATTATCATTTTACTTGCATGAAGTTTAACAAATGAAAAACTAAGTTAGAAGGAAATCGTGTGGAAAGTGGAATATATAGGTAAAAAATTGAACTACATAAGGCCTCCTTAGGAAGTACAAAAGAAATTTATAGCCAAACAAAGTGGATTCTAATTTTTTGCATGCAATTTTCAATTTGTTAGCCCTCAATCTTTCTCTTGTGGCAGAACTAACAGATATATCAAAATCAGTACATGTACAAAAATTTGAGCTTTCAATGATCACTTACAAGTTGATGATGCAATTCCCGAAAGACTTCCACAAGCCAAACTGATCAGGACAGGGGAATCATATGGCCTGATTTGAAGATCAAATATTAGTACAGGAAAAAAAAAACCCTACTACAAAGTACATGGACAATACTTCAATCCCACATCAAACTTGAATCCAAAATTACCTCTCTATTTGCCAATGGGAACGTAAAGTTTCATATACAGAGAAGCTTACTGCAATGCTCGGGCCCACTCCCTGTATTTTACAGAATCATCAAACGACTGCAAGTATATAACAAAAAGTAGGATGTGAATCCGCAAAACAAGGAAATGACCATACCAGTAAAGTGGCACCAAGACCCTTGTACAATCCCCTAAAACCCTCATCTCTGCAGATCGCGAAAAGAGCATGAGATATGCCCCTGTAGTAGGCAGTATTTGTCTGCAATCATCCGATGGGATAAACACCCATTAGTGGCACAAAACCTAGCTTAAGAATGAAAGCTTTCGCAGAGTAGTTTGCAATAAAATATGCTAAATTCTGAAGCAATGCAAAACACCCATTAGTTGTAACATTTGACATCTGGTTCAGTTGCAAGCATTTACTTAGCCACATCAAATACTGATAAGTACATGGCAAATTCAGACACTCAAGGTGTTCTTTCTTTTGTAGGCAATAGCTTACGGAAAACAGCCCAGGTTGTTTGTAACTCCACTACGGTTAAAATGGCAGTCAAGAGAAATGGTAGATAATCTTCTGCAAGGAAACTAACTTGTGTACTGTCATTTCAAGTGAATGAGAATCTAAACAGGCCGATTCATTTGATACCTGATCATTTCAGAATATATTTACAAAGCTTTACCCAGAACTGGTAAAAGCATCTTACCTGAGCTGCGAGACGTGTCCGCACCAAGTCCAATGGATATGTCACAGAAGCTGCGGTAACTCCTGATAAACCGCCACCTAGCAATCTAACACCAACATCTGCACCGAATCCACCATTCTTCTCAAGACCAGGCAGCATCTGAAGCAACTGTAAACCACAAATTAAACTTAAATTACTTGCACATCGTCAGTGAGAGAGGACATCCATGCAAAGTTTTATATAAAAACACCTGAACTTACATTCTTGTATCTCTCATACGCATAGAAACTAATTGAAGAGTAAGGCAATCGGTGTGCGATAGTAACAAGATTTCCTTTCCAGAACGCACGGAAGCCTTCTTCATAGACAATGCGGGATGCTTCACGCCATATGCTAGTATTCCGCATTGTAGCCACATCTGAGTGCATTCCTTGCACCTGCACAAAGAATTCACATTCCATAAATTTCACTAAAAGCCACATGATAAGCTAGCAAAAGAGTGGAACATGGCAATACCCAATATGAGCCTACTTGTACCACCCATGGCAATATCCATGATTTCTCCAACAAAATCAACAAATCAACTATGTGAATTAGCATTTCTTTGTACAGCTAAACAATT
>NC_028458.1:50503937-50530641 GCF_000263155.2 Setaria italica | reverse complement strand
TTTCTTTTTCTCGCCGAATCGTAACATATAATCATATGGATATTAATATCAGTAAGTTAAAAAAAATAGGGTCCAACAAGTCGCTGGCTTTGTGGTAATAGGAGAAGAGTGTAGGAGAAAAATCAGAGGGCATACAATGTCAAATGTGCTTAGGTGTAAGGATCCAACAAGTCATGGAGATCCTTTCAAAAAAAAAGTGATTTGAGATCCTTTCAAAAAAAAAAGTCATGGAGATATTTTTTTTCCGTGGTAACAGCAATGACGGTGGTTGCAACTTCGTCCATGGCGTCCCGTTCCACGCTTCCAGCCTCCACCAAGGTCGGTGGTGGCCGTGGAATATCCCTCGCATCGGCTGGGGAGGTGCGCCCTGCTGTTGCCGCGCCGTGGTACGTGGACGGACCTTGGAAGGACGCGACGCGCGGCCGGCGGCCGCCGCGTGCTCGCTCTCGCGCGCGTGTAGCACGTGAAATTCCACCGTTTCCGGGCCTTCTTTCTCAACAAGGAGAGACGGCGGAGGTCGGCCGCTAGCAACCATATCGAGCCCAAGCAACTGGTGGATCGAAGTCAGCCAGCTAGTAGGGCCTTGGGACCAGCAGGCAAGGTTGTAACGGGCCATACTGGGCCTACTGGAACAGTATTAGCTCGTAGCGTCGTCGTCATCGTACGGTCGATCTAGCAGCCTAGCAGGCAGGTCGCTGCTCCTCCGTGCTGTTTGTGGATGGGGACCTCGCGCGCTCGTTTTTCTTCCAGCGACCGATCCGTCCGCGGGGTCCCTTCCCGAACCGTCGCGCTCCTCCTTTCCCTTTTCCGCCTGCCAGCCCCTGCCGCACCCGGTAGTTTATTTTCTCCCCTCCGCACGGACCGTGGGCCCACACTGTTCGTCTCCCTACGGCCGAGAGCGAGGGCGGCGATTCCCGAACCGCATCTTCGAATCCGGCGACCTCGGCGGCGGACGGGTTCATCGGTGAGTTATCCAGCATCGGGCATCCATGCATTCTCTTTTCTACGCGATTTTGGTTGCGGATTCGGATGAACTCGCTCGTGGGTTCCCTAGGGTTCCAGCGTTTTTGAAATTTGAGAGAATTTTTTTTTGAGTTGAACAGGTTCTAGGTTGAGCACGAGATTTAGAACAACTCCAAAAATATCTTAAAAAATTCTTCTCCAAAACTATGTATTGGGGTTCTCCTAAATTTTTTTTCCCCTGATCGCTAATAAATAGTCCCCAATATTTCAAACACAGGTCACGTCATCGTATTGGGCCCATCGGAAGGGACGCGCGGGCGTGCGGGAATTAGGATTAGGGTAGGAACACCAACGCTAAAATATACGTGGTGGCACGCTGTTTTTTAGCGTCGCTAAAAAATTGGGGAAGGTTTAGGTGGATTGTTGGAGTTTATTTTTCTCTCTTTTTTCCTTAAAAATGTATTGGGGTAAGATTAGCAACCTCTCGGAGTTGCTTTTATGGGGAGGATTTTATGGGGATAACTTGCTCCTTATTTATGACAGTGGCCCGGTAACAACTACAGGAATTTTAGATTAGATTTAAAGATGTCTAAATCTCGAACACCTGATTAGTAGTTACTTTTATTTCATGAGGAGATAAGATCTCTTTCTAAAGATGGCCATGTTGACCAAAGGTTGGCCCTGTTATCCGTCAAACTATTCGACTAAGGCTCGGGGGTCCTGTGCCACGTGTTCATTGATAAAAAAAGAATTCTGTATTTCAAGGGAAAAGTGATGCAAATTACAGATTGTCTCTCAGCCTGATTCTTCGATTCAACCTAAAGCTCGAAGCCTACTCCATATAAAGTGCAACTTTCGTCGCACTTCCATATAAAATTTAAAGTTGAAGGATACGAGACTGAATTAAATGAGGCTTAAAATTCAAGGTTGAAAGGATACGAGACTGAATTAAATGGACTTGAGCACATGTGCTCAAGTCGCATGGCAGTTTTCGGGTACCTTTGAAGATTCAACCCGATAAAACACCAAAACTAGTCGGTGATATTTACAAAGTACTCGGAACTACTGCATTTGAATAAAAAGTACTCAGGAGCTTGTCTACATACATCTATGAGCCCACCAGAAGGTTTGGATAGTTCTAAATACAGGATTGGACATCGAGACGTATCAAGCATGGAGACCATGACGCACGATAGTGTAGTCTACATGGAAAGATAGCAATTAGTCGAGAATTAGGAAAGCACTCGTTTTAGTAAGAGTAGAACTCCTCTAGTCATATCCAACTACTATTCTTGTAACCAACCGAACTGTAACCCTACCTCCGGCAATATAAGGTGAGGCAGAGACCACCTCCAAAGCAATTTAATCCAACCAACACACAGGACGTAGGATATTACGCAATCTAGCAGCCCGAACCAGTCTAAATCGTGTGTCTGCGTTTACCTTCAAATTCCTGATCTCGACGAGCCCCACTAACCAAAACAGTACCGCGGGCACCCTATTGGTAGGTTGTCGGATCTACAGGAGGAGGGCCTGGGCGGCCACCAAGGCGTCTCCCGGTAGCTGGTTGTCGAAGTCGAGGTGGCGGTGGGTGCGGGAGCCGCACCGATGGGTCGCTGCCTCGACGCGCTTGTTTGCCTCCTCCTGGAAGCGTGCCACCCGACCAACGGCGGAGACCGTTCCACTAGAGACTGAGTGAGGAGTGTTGATGCGCGACGGTGCTGAAGCCGCTGCGTCCGCCGTGGAGCTGGGACAGGTGTCGCCGACTGCGACGATGTTGCCCGTCGGTGGGGTGTTTCTTGCCCCCCCCCCCCCGCTAGTTTCGCCATTCGACTCACTGTGGTGAGCCTGACGACGATCGAAATGGCTCCCCATTGCGTCTACGCGGATGGGAAGCTTCAAATCTCAATGCACCATTATCCCCTTACCTGGCGCGCCAGCTGACAGTGGTCACGCATCGAGAGCGGGGATCTGATGGGATCCCCGTTTAGAGATCCGGCCTGGGGGTTAGTTCGTGCGTAAGGATTTGAGAGGCATTTAGGGGAGTTAGTATATGATTTTGTTAAGAGAGGGTTTTAGACAGGTTCAGGCCGCTCGGAAGCGTAACACTTTACGTCTTATGTGTTGTGTTGTTAGAATTGTCTGTTTCGTTTGTACTAGAGCCGACTTTTTATAGTGAGGCCCTATGGGAGACTGATTGGGGCGAGCCTTACACTTTAATCCATTCCTTTACACTGAGTGTGTGAACACGGTGCCCTAATGGCCGCCCTTCTTGCTATAGTTCCTCTGATGCGCCGTCCATTTGCCCTGATGCTTTCTTGCCTTGGTACGCACGACGTCGGAGCACCCCATCCAAATCCTCTGTATGTTAATCTCACGTTCTACCATCTTACTTTGGTGATCCTTACTTTTGTCGTCCTGAGCCCAGCGTCCTGGGATGGTGAGCACTGAACCTGGCTTCCGGGGGCCTTCTCGGGAGCCCTTCGCTGTTTCCCGAGTCTCTAGTGCAGGGTCCACCCTTGTGACAGAGTTCCCGGGAGGCCTTTTGCTACCTCTCAGGTCCTCAATGTGGGCCAGCTGTCGGTGTTTTAGACCGGCAACCCGCCTAGGGGGTACCCTAGGTGGTCTTTTATGCGGTGAGGGTCGTCGAGAATCAAGAAATCAATGGTGACGCAAGGGACACGATTTAGACAGGTTCGGACCGCTAGTTCGCATAATACCCTACGTCCTGTGTGTTGGTTTGTATTGATCTTGGGGATTGATGATCTAGAGTTCTCCTGAGGGAGGTCCCTGCCCGGCCTTATATACACGGGAGGGCAGGGTTACAAGTCTGAGTCCCAATCGGGTACTATTACAGAGTTCTACTCGGTATTGGCCCGAGTAGTTTTCCATAAACATACAAGACTAGTCCGAGAAGGATATGCCTATCCTTGTTCTGATCTTATCTGAGTACGTCCCTTAGTGGGCCGTCCAAGGCCTACTCGTGGGCCTGGGGAGTATGCCCGACACCCACCTCCTTGGCAGAGGGCGGCCGAGAGCGTGGCAGGGCGTTCTTGACACGAGGGTGGCGCTAGTTGTTGGTGTTTAGACCCGGCAACCTACTGAGGGGATGCCTGAGGTAGTGTTTAGTGCGTGGGGCTCGCCAATATCAGGAACTCGAAGGTGAACTCGAACACACAATTTAGATAGGTTCGGGCTGCTGAAAATGTAATACACTACGTCCTGTGTGTTGATTGTATTGAACTTGTGGGAAGGGGATCCCTACCTCCTCTTATATTACCGAGGTAGTGTTACAGGTCGGTTGTTTATAAGAATACTAGTCGGATTTGACTAATAAGTCCTATTCTAATTGCTACGAGTAATTTTCTAATCCTCAACTAGTTCTTGTCCTCCACGTAGACCACACTGTCCTGCACCGTAATCTCCATGTTTGACACATCTTGCACTGTATCTAGGACTGTCCAAACCTTATGGTAGGCCCGTAGATGTATGGAGGATAGGCCTCCGAGTACTTTTTAATCAAATGTAGCAGTCGAGTACTTTTGTAGATGTCTCCGACTAGTTTGTGGTGGTCTTCGAGTACTCCGTTGTATTGAGTCTTCAAACATACTTGAGTATTGCCATGCGGTTAGAATATGCTCAAGCCTCATTTAACTTGGTCTTGAATCTTCAATCTTAAATTTATATGGAAGTGCGACTTCGTCGCACTCCATATGGAGTAGCCTCCGAACCTTAGGTTGAACCGAAGAATTAGGTTGAGAGTCAATCTGTAATTTTACATCTCTTTTTCCTTAAAACCCAAAAAAATATTTTAGCCGATGGGCACGTGGCACACAGCCCCTGAGCCGTTACACGACTAGTTTGTGTATAAGGGTCAACCACTGGTCAACGTGACCGTTCGCCAACAGTAACCTTAACCCTTCCGAGAAAATTGGAAACTGACGGTCGTGTATGAAATTTTCGAGCGTTTTAAAAATGGAATATTCCCGTTAATCTCGTCACTATTTCAACTGTGCTGCGGTTATAAATAATGGAAAAAATCATCCCTTCCATTTCACCCGAGCCATCTGAAAGACACACTGCAGCCCTAACGACGCCGCTGCCCAATCCTTGAGCCTGAGCACCGCCGTCCCCCACTGCTTAGCGCTCGAGTGCATGCGCAAGAAAATCCTCGTGGTAGCACGAATGGGAAAGAAAGCGACATCCAGCAAGGCAGTGGAGAGCAAGAAGAGGAAGGCAGAGAAAAAGAAGGGATCCAACTTCCATCGCCGAAGTATGGCAAGACAGACCAGACGTCCCCGCCAACACCTGCATACACCTGGAAGAAGTCCGTGTTGAAGGAGGCAGATATCCAGGTGCTAGTGGTAGTCAAGCTTTTTCAAGACCAAGACTTCATCAATTGGAGGGCTGCCTACGCAACCCCTGACCAGTGGAGAACTACACCCATGAAACGGTAATCTTCACGCACTTCATTGATCGCAGTTTAGCTTTGCCCACGTCAGATTTCTTCCGCAGGTTTTTGGATTATTATAAGTTGGAATTGGTTCACCTCAACCCCAACTCGATTCTGCACATTGCAATCTTCGTGCATCTTTGCGAAGCCTTGCTCGGAATTCAGCCGCATTTTCAGTTATTCCGCAAGATATTCAGAGTCAAACCCTAGCCAAGATAAAGCATACCAAAGTAGTCGGGGGCGAGGGGGGGTGCAGGCATTCAAATGCAGGAGAAAGCCAAGGGTTTGTATTTGGATTACAAGCTAATTGACTCCCATTCTGGCTGGAAAAAGAGGTGGTGCTACATTGACAACCACATGAGCCCAGACTACCCAAAGTGACAGGCCACTGACCGATTTGGAATAATCGGTGGTTAGACAAGCCTACCCTTGAAGATAGCCTACAGCTACCTGAGCTCCTAGAGAAGATAACTCCACGCAAAGAGCAAGGGCTGAGCTCCTAGAGAAGATAACTGCACTCAAAGAGCAAGGGGTGGCAGGTCTTCTGAGGATGGCGTGACATGATATTATGAAACCAGTCATCTCGAACTAGATGTACTCTGTCTGGTAGTGATCTTTGGTCCCGAATGTAACTGGCAACACCACCTGACCAAGGGGTACAACGGTGTTGCCTGGGACAATCCCGTAGAACGAAGAGGTCGTCGGGGTGAGCATATCCGTAACATCGAGCCCCATCATTCTCAATGTCTTGGCGAAGAGTATGTTGAGACCGATACCACCACCAATGAGTATTGGTGAGTCTTGAGGCTGCAACTACTGGGTCCAGGACGAGAGGATAGCCTCCTGGATCTGAGAAACTAGTCCACTGATCCTTCCTAGAGAAGGTGATTGGCACCTCAGACCACTTGAGTAATGTAGCTGTTGCTGGTTCAATGGACATGATCTCTCGGAGGGCTAATTCCTGGGACCGCTTTGTAGCAGTAACCGGTGTGCCGCGAAGATCACGTTGACGGTGTTGGACGGGTTCTGAAATTTGCCGTCGTCGCTGTCGTATTCATCTTCTTAGACCTTACCCTTGTCCTTGTTTCCAGAAGATTCTGGCAGATCTTTCATGACTCTGCGCAGATTGTAGCAATCCATCACAGAGTACTTATGATACGAGTGCTATGGGCACTGCTTCTTTAGGAGTTCGCTGAACGGAGTCCTTTCTTGATTCCTGCCACCTTTCTTGGAAGATTGAGACATTACCCCGACAGTATTGTCTGGCTTACTCTTGTGATTCTGACCACCCGAGTAGTTATTTCGGTTGTCGTTATTAGGGCGATCGTTACGGTTCTTGTCGTTGTGTTGGCCATTACTCTGATTGTTGTTGTTCTGGCCTTATTACGACTAGACTCGAACCTCTCGATCTCTTTGTCTTCTTCATCCGCCCAGGCTTGTATCATGATCTTGAGAGACTTGATATCTTTAGGGCGTCTTCTGCTAAAATCTTGGAACATCCGGTGGTCATAGAGACCGTTCTGGAAGTAGTCTATAGCATCACGCTCCGTGATGTCCACGATAGTGGCCTTCTTGTCAAAGAAATGACATAGATAACTGCGCAGGGTCTCGCCTTATTGCTGCTTGACTTGAGACAAGTTGATCCTGTTGCTAGGACGCTGCATTGCCCCTGCGAAGTTGTTTGTGAACGCCATCTTGAGGTCCTTCCACGTGTCGATGGAATTCTTGTCTAGTGACTTAAGCCATTTGAGTAGCCCTTCCTCCATGCAGATGGGAAATAGATGATCTTGGTGTCGTCGTTTCCTCCCGCCGCCTGTAGTGACAACGAGTAGCACCGCAGCCATTGTATTAGATCCTTGTTGTCGTCGTACTTGGTGATACCCGGAGGTTTGAACTTATCGAGTAGAACTGTATTCTGTACTCGTTTTGAAAAGGCGGGGAACCTATCAGAGTCTTCTCCGTGGTACTCGACTTTTTGTTCGCGCTCGCGACGGCACCCTTCAATGATTGTACAGGCGTCGCGGTTGTTGTTGATCTTCTGACGGAGTTCTCATACTGTGCGTTCAGGCTCTGGATAGGGCCCATGGTGACCATGGCCTTCGAAGGTTCCGCCCAACTACTTTATGCCCCGACTAGGCTTAGTCTGGTACTCTCGATTCTGGAACCCTTGTTTTGACTTGGTCGCCTATGGCTACTGCCATGCTAGGATGAAGTGTGTCGAACCGAATGTATCGAGCTTTGTTGATCGAGTTGCCCGTACGCGCGCTCCGCCAGCTGAGCCAGTTGCCTGGTGTACTTGGTTTGTGGCATTGCTCGAGTCATCAGGTCAATGGATGCAATGGTGACAAGACGAGTATGATGTTGACGCGATTGAACTGCTTCAAACGCGTGATCCAAGTTCATGATGGATAGATCAGCTGCAAGACGGCGGCGACGCTCTACCCTTGCGGCGTTTCTTGCTCGCCGTTGAAGCCTTTGAGACGTCATCTGGGTGATGTTCGTCTTGTGGATTCCTTTCTAGTGGATCTTCACCTTCACCTTCTTGTGTAGCAACGATGGTGAGAATTTCCCACTCTGGAGAAAAACTACCCGAACTTGATATAAGGATATCCATGGAGCTGTTTTCTTCATAGATGGGCGACGGAGCGGTTCCGTCCTTGTACGGGAGGGTGTCAAGGTAGGCGACAAGGTGTGACTCATCGTCATTGGCAAGAGCAGGTGGCTTCATGTTGGGCTAGTAGACGAATCTGTTTTGTGGAGTTGATGTGATAACCAGGCCCTGTTGTGGACCTGATAGCAGAGTCTCCTTGTCCGGATCCGAGAAGTAGTTGAGGTTCTCGATCAAATCCGAGTTGAATTGTGATTTGAACAGGGTAGCTTGGTAGACAACACCCGAGATTTGGATCTTGAACGGGAATTGACTTGGATTGTAGACCGAATCGCACAATGGCTTAAGGGCCACTCGTGGGAACCAGTCCGACTAGCGGGAGAAGTCGAGTTGTACTCGGACTCGTCCCCCCAGCCTCTGATTAGGTCAGAAATTGAAATTTCGTCAAATTTTTTGACGAGATCCTCTAGAGCTTGTCGCTGAAGGTTGATGGTGTGATGCTTCTTCTCTAGGGCCAGCGCAATGTGGCGATGGAAGTTTCCAGCGCCGTCTGCGACGCAAACCCAGGAGCCAAAGATGAATGTCGCGACGGCTTTGAACGCGATGACGGGCTTGATGATGACTTGGGCCATCGAGTTCGCTAATGGATTCTCGGCAAGGTGCCCTACTTGGCGTGCCAGCTATCGGTGTTTTAACCCGGCAACCTACCGAGGCGGGTGCCCGAGGTAGTGTTTAGTGCGTGGGGCTCGTCGAGATCAGGAACTCGAACACACGATTTAAACAAGTTCGGGCCGCTGAATAGCGTAATACCGTACATCCTATGTGTTGGTTGTATTGGATTGGATTGAACTTATTTGGAAGGGGTCCCTGCCTCGCCTTATATTGACGCGGGCAGGGTTACAGGTCGGTTGTTTATAGTCGGATTCGACTAGTGAATCCTACTCTAATTGTTACGAGTAGTTTTCTAATCCTCGACTAGTTCTTGTCCTCCACGTATACCACACCGTCCTGCACCGTAGTCTCCATATCTGACACGTCTCGGTGTACAGCTCCTATATTTAAGACTGTCCAAACCTTCTAGTGGACCCATAGATGTATGGACGACACTAGCCGTCGTGGGACGTGACGGGTGAGGCCTTCAATCCCTGAGGCTCTCAGGCGCGTCCCATCAACCGTGATGATGATGTTTTTACGGGACGGAGTGCTTGCTAATGGTCTACCTCGGGTGTCACGTCCTTTCGACGTCAGAATACGCCACCATTTGCTTCGCCTCGAAGGGAGCCTTCCCGGGAAGCCTCCCTGGGTGCGTCCTGCTATTGCCATGTGGACCGCTTGTGAGTCCCACCGAGCAGGCGCGATATTTTCGTGATCCTTCCTTAGCCTCCTTTCCTCAGCCTATCTCCTTATTTGAGCTCCTCAGATAGGGAAGCCCCTTTTAAGCAGGATTGCCCCCACTTCTAAGGGCCTTCTCGGGGACCTTGGCGCTGACACCGGCCCCAGCTACTAGAAATTGCAAGTATTCGGTATTCATTTATTCAGTAGCGTATTCAGTATCCTACTCACTGATTTAGTGCTACTGTAAGTTTGCTCTAATCATTTAGTATACAAATTGCTCTGTCCATTCAATTAATCTTGAATCACTATACATTTTAGCCTCTGAAGCCACAATAGTCTAAACTCTAACCACTATACAAATAGAATCATTGACGTATGCATCTCTGGATAGTAATACTCCATGTCGTCATTGCGTCATGCTGGCCTTGCCTCCTTGTGCTTGACTGTTTGTGGAGCGCCGGACAGGGAGAATCGAAATCGATGAGTGCTGGACCTGGACTGCTGGTCGCTGGAGCCTGGAGGTGGAGGCGTGGAGCGCCTCAAGTCGCCGGCTCGACACCGGCTCCTGCGGCCGCCGTTGGTGAAGAGCGGCAAGGCCGAAGGAAGAGCCATCCAGGGGCCGCTGCTGGCGAAGAATGAGCAGGGACGAGCCGACGAGGTGGAGCGGCCTCCTCTGGCGAAGAGCCAGCAGGGGATAGAGTGATCTACGCCTACAGTCGCCGCCGCCGGCAAAGTCCCTATTCCAGATGCGTCGCCGCCCACAATTTCCCTCTGTGAGAAAAGGCCAGCCTTTCCGTTTATATCCCTGGCTAGATAAGGTTCCACTGAATCGACAGGGGTAACATGTGTAAAAATCAAAACCAGCCCGGTTTGCATGGAACCGCCCGGTTCACCGGTTTCGTTAAATGGAAGTGCTAGCGCCCGGACATCTGATAATTTTGTTTTATCGGACGCTCCATCGCAACATTGAAAAATAACTATCGAAACATCAAAAATCAACACTTGCAACATCGAGGATTGCAACACCTTTACGTGCATGAAACATCCCGAATTGCTTCGTGCAACAGTCAAAACAGCCACATTGCAACAACCAAAAAACATCTCTTACAACATTGCAACAACGAAAGAAGAAGAGACGAAACAAAGAAAACAACTATATGCAACATCATGAACAAGTTGGTGCAACACCCGATTGCTGGCAAGTCAGACTGTTGCAAAATAGATGAAACATCAAAGCCACCGTTGCAACATCCAAAAATAACTATTGCAACACCATGAGGTACCTATTGCAACATTCATATCCACGACAACCAGCTTGCCGCCGAAGGTCGTCCACCATGGCTGCCGCCCGATCCTTCCCCGCTCGGATCTCGCCGGGGTCGGGGAGAGGGCCACCGGATCCGGGGCGTTGGGTGCTCCCGGTTGGTTGAGGACGCTGGAGTTGGGGGAGGGGCGCCGCCAGGGTGGGGGACGAGGTTCCCGGAGTGGAGGAGCGTGCCGCCGTCGGGGTGGACGAGGAGGACGCCGTGGTGGGGGAGGCGCCGCCGTTGGGGTGGGGGACGAGGCCACCGGGGTGCGGGACGAGCCTGCCGGGGTTGGGGAGCGTGCCGCCGCCGGGATGGATGAGGAATACGTCGGGATGGAAGGTTGAAGTAAAAAAGGGATGGGGAAGAAAAAAATAGTAGCGCTTGCAACATCCAAGAATCCCTACTGCAACATCGTGAGATACCTATTGCAACATGGCCGCCGTCCGATCCTTCCCGACTCGGATCTCGCCGGGGTCGGGAAGAGGGCCACCGGATCCGAGGGCGTTGGGCGCCCCCGGGGGAGGGGTGCTCCCGGGGTGGGCGAGGAGGACGCCGGGGTGGGGACGAGGTTGCCGGGGTAGGGGAGCGTGCCGCCGCCGGGGTGGGCGAGGAGGATGCCCGATTGGGGGAGCGGGTGGGGGACGAGGCCGCCGGGTGGGGGAGCGTGCCACCGCCGGGGTGGACGAGGAGGACGCCGGGGTGGAAGGTTGAAGAAGAAAGGTCACGGGAGTGGGATGGGGAAGAAAAAGAAGGGTGGAAATGGATAGATAGGAAGTGCCAGATATTTTTGGAGCGGAACCTCCAACGCGTCCGGACGCTCGTAACGTAGCATTACCGTTCGTTAAGGGTGCGTTTGGTTTTGGGACCATGCGGGTTGGGTTGGAGCCAACCCAGTTTTCTGGGTTGGAGTGAACCCAGTTCTTGTTTGGTTGCAGGGATGGGTTGGACCCAGTTTTTTGTTTGATTATGGGATAAAGTGGGTTGGAGTGGTTCCATCTCTTGTTTGGTTGGAGGATGAGGGTTTCACAATGAATAAGCTCACCTTCTTGGTGAGATTACCCTAGCTGCCATAATTCATCAACAATATAGACATCAACCTGCTACTGCTCACATTCTAGCACTGTTATTCTCTTGTGAAAAATTGCCGTTAATATTAAACCATGGTACTGCTTAATTTAAAAAGAAGAAAGATATTCCAAATGATGGATGAAAATAACAACATATACCAAGTTCAAGCCTTACATACATACACCAAAAGTTCATCAGTCTTGAGCAACGTCAATGGCCAGTGATAGCCTTACATATACCAAGTTCAAGGCAATACAATATCAGCCATCAAGTTGAAGCTTACATAATATAAATTCAGAACTTAGACACTAATTCATGATCAAGTTTTAACAAAAGAAACATCCTACTCATTGAAATCACTCTTACATTCCAGGGAACTTCTCAGCGATGAACATTGTGACCCAATTTAACTTGTGCTCGAATGGCAAGTTATAGAAAGCTTTGCCAATGTGAGGATTGCTCACCAAATGAGCATAGTAGAAGGATATGTGTGCTGAATTAAAACCAGGAAGTTGGTTCAAGACATCAAATAGGTCAGGTGGCAGCTCATTATCAGGTTTAGCTACCATTTTTATGGCAGCGGCAAGGTTCTCACCTACACTTTTGAAGGCGGCAACCAGCCCATCCTCCTCCATTTCAGCTATCTTGGACTTCTTACTAGGTCTACTAGCAGAAGACGTTGCCCCTTGAGTGGTATGCCCCTCACTTGGACCATGCCCAGTAACCTCATCCCCCTCTTCTTGACTTTCACCCTCATCATCCTCTCTACCTAGAGGTGCACTTGAGTCTTTTGCAAAATTTCCAGTAGCCATTGTATTGCCAAATATTGCCGTCATCTCTCTATAGTGCAAGAGGGGCTTGTTCAAGTACTCAGCATCAGACTTGTGATCCTAGACAAGATGGAAAAATATGTTAATATAATCTAACACTTGTGAATGAATCAAGAACTAAGCAAAAGACAGTAAGGTTACCTGGACATGGCCGTTGTAGTGCTCCTCATCTAGTGTAATCATGCAGTTTTCTTCATCAAAGAGGGCACCACTCAACTTCTTCAATCTATTTATCTTTGCATACCTTTTCTGCCATGTTTTCAAATGATTCTTAACTTGCTCACCAGTGATCCTTGTGGTGAACTTCTCATTGATAACCCTAGCACAACCATTAAAAAGGTGCTTCTTAAATCCCTTTGATGTCTTCAAACCAGCAGCCACCAAATCATTGACAACAACATGTATGCAGCAGTAGCACAAGTTACAATCTTGGTCCTCTTATCCATCTACAATACAACAATAAAAGAAACACTTGTTCTTAGAGGCAATTGAACCAGGATGTCATGCTACTGGACTATTTATTCAATTCAATCCATAATACTATCAACCAGTACCATTCAACTCAATTCAATAAATATGAACCAACATAAATATGGTGGTGCACGGTTTCAACCTTTGAGAGAAGGAGACGCGGCGCCGGCGGATGGTACGGGCGGCGACGCTTGGCAGATCCGGCGCTTGGCTCCGGTGGCGAAGCTTCACAGGGGCGGCAGCAAGCTAGGGGCGCGGCGCGTCGGTCAGGGGCGGCGTCGGTCAGGGGGCCGCCCACCACGGACGGCGTCGGTCAGGGGGCCGGCCACCACGGACGGCGTCGGTCAGGGGGCCGCCCACCACGACGGCAGCGGACGGCGCCGGTCACGGGCCGCCGCCCGCCACGGACGGCAGCGGACGGCGCCGGTCACGGGCCGCCGCCCGCCACGGACGGCAGCGGACGGCGCCGGTCACGGGCCGCCGCCCGCCACGGACGGCAGCGGACGGCGCCGGTCACGGGCCGCCGCCCGCCACGGACTCTAGGGGATTGGCTCCGGTCTGGGGCGGAGCCGCATCGGAGGGGCGGCGGCCCGTGTCCGCTTCGGACTTAGCTTGGGGCGGTGCCGGAAGGGGACGGGGGTTCGGCGGCGGAAGGGGTCTGGGGCGCGGCGGCTGAACAGGTCGGGGGCGTATCTGAGGGGTCGCGGAGCGGATGAGTCCCCGGTTGTGGATTTCAGGTTCGGCGGCGGCTGAGGACGTCTCTGCGCGGCTACGGACGTCACGGGCGCAGCGGACGTTTCGGATGGAGGTGGATCTCAAGGGCGGCGACGGTCAGGGGCGGCGGAGGGCTGGGCATCCCGATTTTCAGGGGCGGCGGCGGCGAGATCAAGGGAGAAGGTGAGGGGAACAGCGGGCGGTGGATGGGGGCTGGCGCGGCGTATGCTACGGGCGGCGGCGAAGGTGGGTGAGGCGGCGGATGGGGGCTCCGGCGGAGGAGGTCAGGGCGGCGGGGTTGGAGCCGGGCGGTGCTGGCGTTGGGCTCGGGGGTGAGAGGAGGTGCGGTGAGAGGAGACGCGTGAGAAGATCTGGGTCGAAATGATCCGTTGGTTTTGGAGGAATCCCTTGGACCCGGATCTAATGGGAATATTCCCATGTGGGTTCGACCCAACCCAGTTCTCTTTTGAACCAAACGTGGGACGAAGGAGGTCCGACCCGTTCCGACCCGTTCCGACCCAGTAACCAAACACACGGTAAAATCTCCGGTCGTCCGGTTTTTTGCGGTTCGCTTGCGTGGATGGTGTTTTAAGTCCAACCGCCGGTCCGGTCCGGTTCTAATAATAACTAGGCCATCGAATGCCGCTGAGAGTGAGACTGTGAGAGAGCAGTAACCTCGCGTCTGCGCGAAACTGTGAGCTCCACCAGGGCTTGGGCCTTGGGCATCGGTTGTACGTAGGCCGGAGGCCACGGCCACGAGCAGAAGAGCCTGTGGCAATTGATAGCTGTCAGAGATGCGTGCTAGTACTACGGAACGACGATCACCAAGGCTGCCGAGCAGTGAAAAAAATAGTACCCAGATCGCAAAGTCAATCGATCACATTCACATCAGGAACAGCCTCCCCGTCCCCGGGTGCCCACTCCACTCGCCTGCCCGACAGCGCGACACGGCGCCACGCCGCCATGCTCTCCGCGCCGCACGAACGAGAGGTGTCGTGAGAACCGGCGAAAATCACCTCGGGTGCCCTGCACCCCCCGCGTTCCCTTGCTCCTGGCCCGTACCCATTTGGCGCCGAATCGTGCCCCCGGGGGTCGGGGCCGGCCGGGACGCAGACGTAGACGCTCGCCTTTGGATTCTTCCAAAGCCGCTGATGGGATCGTGGCGAGCACACTGCACACCCGTCCGGCTTTGCCCAAAGCTGCCTCACATAGGCCGGCCTCGCATGATTTCTAGCGTTTGTTGCTCTCCTTTTCGCCGGTTTTTCGGAGCCGCGTACAGCGTCCAATCTCCAATAGGGCCTCTTTCTAGAGCCAGGATGAGGATGGTCTCGGCGAGAAGCAAAAAATAAGGGGAGCAGGAGAAGAATTCGTCGGACGATCTCCATGAGATTCCACGACAGGACGGAAAGCTCGCTTCTTTAATTCGCGTCGGAGCTGGACAAGATTCCCCCAATCATTTCGATGCGTTCTTCCCCCTTCCCCCCACACGGCCGTGTTTTGTGACCTTATCGCTTCCCGTGACGCCTTCTTTTGTAGCTTAGCGACCGGCACGTTGCTAACCAAAATAAATTCATTAATAGTCTGCCAGCTAATAATATGCTACGTCCGTGCTTATCAGCATATGTTATCCATGATCTGACGATCTGTTCTCCAGACATTTGGCATGTGAAGGATGCTGCTCAGATACTACATGCTACGCAGTCAAACTTGCCGGCGAAATTACAGGGGAGCTCAGAGCTGGGAGCCAAACCACACATGGATGACGCGGTGTGGCAGCCGACGCTTCGCAAGTGCCGTGCAGATTGCGCACCGGCACAATCGCGTTCTAACAAAAGAGACCTGCTTCCCGTATCCCGTTCTACGTGTGCAGCTTTCGGACCAAGCTGCGCAGACGCTGTGCAGCTTTGGAAACCAGAAGAGAGATCGGTGCCGAAAGAGGATTCGTTGTTGTGTAGCTTTGGAAGCTGGACACCGTCTCCAGCAATCATCGTATGGTCTCCGAGGTGCGTGCTCCGTTTGGGGGGAAAGCTTGGATTGGCAGTACTACGCATGGGAACCAGGAAGAAGAGCTGAAGAGGCATAGGCATACCCCTGGTACAGACGTACAGTACAGAGATGCTTGCACTACGCGGCAACCGGCAACAATTAAAAGGATGCTGCACAAAACCCAATCCGCTCCGTTTCCGGAATAAAGATCTTGGCCACATGAGCGAGAGAAAGAGCCTCTCAAGAAATGATGTTTCGAGTACACGGCCCCGTCGCCGAATCGACAAGCAAAAGTACAAAGGCGAAGGCGCAAAGCAAAAAAATCACTTCAAAGACAAAGGTGGGGGCAAAGGATCGATGCTAAATCCGCATTTTTGTTTCTGTCCACTACGTGTTGCGCTTGCGCCTTTCGCGTGAAGCACAATTAGTACTTGCGGTCACTTGACAGAATCTTTATTTTAAATGTAACGTCACTTGTCACATGTAGCGGCACACATAATTAGCGAGAAAGGCACGACGCCCGCGAACATTCTTCAGCTTGTTTTAAGTTTTGGGATCCCTTTTGAGTTTCTCTGTTCCTCAAGAAATTGTCACACGGACGATGTATATTACCTACTCCTGTAATAAAGCTAATGCAATGCATAAAAGCGATTATATGCACTGATTTCAGCTGTGTTTGGATGCTTAAATTTCTCAACTACACGCTTCACGACTCTAATACTACTTTAGGAGTACTATACTACGGAGTAGCACGTGGTACTGTACGGGGGCCACTAATGTCCCAAAGTCAATACAGAGCATTAGCAATTCCTGCAGCGTTTTAATGAACTGATGTGATACAGTGGTACTGCTATTGCCAAACTTTAGTCATTAGGTGCATCTCACAGTATCTGTGAAAAATACTACTCTCTCCGCCACGTACGTTCAGACTTGTTTACAGTAAAATCTTTTTAATTTAATTATGAATAACTAAATAATTATAAACACTAATAATATAAAAATGATGTCAACAGATTTATCATAAAATAAACTATAAAAATATATAACTTTTTTATTTAAAATAAATAATTTTTAGAGATATCGTTGTCAAGTTAAAATGATTTGATTTTGGAAAAACCTAAATGTAGTTATACCCTGTGCGGGCAGAGTATATGAAATTTAGGCACATCATCTTACTATGTGAAATTTCATGAGTCTTTTTAGCAGTTAAGAATTCATATGATTCTTATAGGAACTTCATAGTTTAATCTCACAATATTTATAAAAAAATTAAACCGACGAAGAAGAGATACGATAAGAGAAGGCTAAGGAGATCGGACTAGTTTTGCATGGCAAGGGTGAGTCTAGTACTGTAACACTCCAGGTGTTAATTCAGTACATTAACCCTTGATCATGGCATAATCATATTTATCATGGTAGATTGTAATGCATATATTTCTTGTGATAATAACACTCCAGGTGTTAATTCTGTACATTAACCCTTGATCATGGCATAATCACATTTATCATGGTAGATTGTAATGCATTTATTTCTTGTGATAATAAAACATGATTCTTAAAACTTACTCCCTCCGTCCCAAATTATAGGTCGTTTTGAGTTTATTAGATTCATAGACTTTGTTATGCACTTAGATATACACTATATCTAGATGCATAATAATATCTATGTATCTAGAAAAGTCAAAACGACCAATAATTTGGAACGGAGGGAGTATAGAACAATTAAAGGGAAACAACATGGAAGTTGTAGTTCAAGTGACAAATTATACTCTGATCATGATGTAATTGTGTAATTCCCAAGTTTGCTTAGTTAATCTTGTAATCCAAGTTTAAACCTTACGCTGCATGTTTCAAACTTGCCCAAAATTCCGGGATATTATCTGTCAAATGAAATATCCTTTGAGCTCACAACCTTTATGAAACCTGTAGCCCGATGTACCACTCCAATCTTTAGTAAGGGTTCATGGTTGGTTGTGGTTTGAAATTTGACGAAATTTAGCATGTTTGGGACTGGTTTTTTTTGTACGGTTGAGCCCTGCACTGCATGCCGCCGTGACCTGCTTGCCTGCTTTTTGCTATGCTCTCGCTCGACGTCGTGGACCGCCAGGACTAGCCGCCCGGGATGCACGCCACGCGTCGCCCATCCGCCGCCGGCGAGCATCGCTGCGCCCACGCACCGGCGACCACGCTGCATGGCCTCCTTGCAGTCAACCCGCTGGGACGGCTCGCCGTACCGTGCCCACGCTCTGCCCATGCCGCCAGCATCACATCGCCACTGCTCGCCCGTCCTCGACACTGCTCGCGCTGTCCTTGGCCACTGCTCGACCTTGCATGGACGCCAACACCTCAGCCTTATCCTCTCCTAGAATCCCACTACGCCGGTCTCGCTTTCTCCCTCTCTCTTCCTTTCTTCTTCTTGCTCCAGACGTGCACGAACCGTGCCGAGCTATGCAGTTGTGCCGGCCAAATTCGTCCGCACCACCCCACCACAACCAAAACGCCTCCACACGAAACTCCACCACCTCCTAGACTCCACCCTCCACCACTCCTTGCAGAGCTCCAACCACTTCTCCACCTGGAATTTCAAATCTCGCGGCCTCCATTCCCACCGCCGCTCCAAGCTTCGCCCGCACGCTGACGACCACTCTCCGGCCATCATCTTCGACAACCAACCGCACAAACCGAGCCATGATGATCCCCTAGTGCTGCAGCGCTCATCACCTCCCTTTCTCCGCCGCTGTGGCTGTCGGTGTGGCGCGCCGCCCGTTCGCCCATGCCGTCGCTCGCCGCTGGCCATGTTCTGGCTGGCGTCTGGTAGGGGAAAGTGGGGTTACACGTGCGCCGCAGAGTGCTAGTCACGCTGGCGCCGCTCCCCTCGCCGACGAGGAACCGCCGGTCAAAGTCGGCAGGAACCGGCCATGACTTGGCCTGGGTCAAGTTGACCTCGGGCCCCACTTGTCTGCCTACCTTTGTTTTGGGGTTGAGTAGGTAGATCACAGTAGAAATAGAACTGAGCCGAAGTGTATATTAGTATTATTTGTAAATCCGAGGTGAAACTTTGAAAATCCATATAAAATCATAGAAAAAAAGGTAAAAATGAAAAATAAATTTTGTTGGGTTCCTGATACTCCATTCTACCCCCTCCATCCCAAAAAGTACGCAAGTCTAGCATTCTTCACACGGATCAATGAACATGTAAAATGACGCATGTGCCCCTACAAAAGGAAAGCCAGGTCATTTTTTTTTATTTCTCAAGTGCTGGAAGCCTGGAACCATCTTGGTGGTCCACGGACCAGCGTACATGGCTTATAGCCACCATAGCTAAAATTTCTATGGGCACCCCGCACCCTACCGCTTTTGATTTTTTTTTTATATATTCATGCATCGATAGGTCCCAAATTTAGTTGGAGTTGCATCCTTTTTGGGACAAGTTTTAAATGCTAGAGTTGCATCCTTTCGGGGACGGAGGGAGTACCTAGGAAAAATACGTTTTCTTGTGAAATATGTGTTTCTGTTGCTCATTAAAATGCATCATGTTAAATCTCCTTAATTTCGAATAAATAGCTCTAGTGCTCATACAATCCCGCTAAATTCACAGTAACATAGTATAGGGTTGATAACTATTATGTGAAGTTTTTAGCACCAAATTACTGACAGATATTTAGTTATAATTTATTCTTTATATCTGTAGTTTTGCAATGTTTGATTTTTTAATAAATTCTGCGGTAGTCCAATAATGATGAAAATTTTACAGTGATCTATATGTATGTAAAGTAAACTCCTATAAATATTTCATGACCAAATAACAGAGTATAATGCTAGAACAATTATTCTTGTTGTAAACTAGTTTAATTTATTGAAAATACTTGCCTTTGAAATTGGGAGCTAATAAATTATTTTTTCACTCCTTATCAGTAGCATGTTTGTCCCTAAAAAGTTTGCTAGCAGAATCTCTATGGTTGCTTGTATATGTCATTTATTTGGCCTCTAGCATGTTATTGCTATAGTTTCACTCATAAACAAGTTTTACCTAGATCTTGCTGCCATCATGACATGCTAATCACTTGTTTAGAACCTGGTATTCATGCAATGCTGCCACCAAAGTCATTGAAATACTATTGGCTTAGTTTGATAATTGTATATCTCACATGAAAACTCAATTAGCTAGGATTCAGTAGAAGTAGAGTGATTTACTATCACTCATGAGATACAGGCCCTTGATACTTATGGCAAAAGTTACATGAGAATGAATTGCTGAGGAATGAAAAATGGAGACCAGGCGAAGACCGGGCGGAGATGAGTTGGTTAATGATATGAGATGGATCAAAGGTGAGCCTCCGCGTGTGTCGGTTAAGGCCTGAATCGTTGTTGGCTGTGTTGATCAAGTTTGAACAGCACTAATCACATGCTGGGAGTAGAAGGTAGTCGAAACCAGTAAACCTACGTACCTTAGTGTGTAAAAAGAGCTTGAGCTTGATCCTGACTTCAGCATCGAGTACTAGTCTATAACTCATGTCTGACCCGTCGAGGTATCGGTGAGGGCTAGTACTTGAGGGTTGTGGGGCGGTTCAAATGTTAGCGTTCGCTAAGAGAACAGTTGCCATGCGCTACTCGACGCGGTATGCGTATGTGGTGTGATTAGGTTTACCTTGCAAGAGATAAAATCGGATCGATTCGCCGTACCTCTCGGATAAGAGAACCTTGATCACTTAATCACACGTAGTAAAGAAGTGGAATGAGAATGATGATGACATGTTATATGTTGATGATATCCTTTGTTGATTAATCTTGTATACCATGCTTACTCTAGATGTTTATGCAAACCTAGTTGGTACTTGCTTTTAAACTTGAGCTAAAATATTAAAATTAAGGATCTACTTGTAGTAAATTCCTTTTGGCAAAATGAAATCCAGCAAACCAGAAGCCTTGCATACTAGGAGTCGGCTAAGTATATACCATAGTCGGGTAAGTTTTGCTTAGTATTAGTATACTCAGGGTTGTCATTGTGACCCCTTTTTCAGGATGTGTTGCTTCTCTATGATGTCATATCGGTAGGCTCGATGTGATGTCCTCCGTTCGTCGTCGTTACCGCTTTAGAGTTCGTTGATCGACTTTTATTTTTCAAACTTCACTTCCATTGTACCTTTAAAATATATGTAATATTCATGTATTTGAACCATTTTTGTAAACTTTTGCATCATCCTTATGTTGTATCTTTTATTTTGATGAAAAATCTGGCATGTTTGTACTATCTGTGCTCACCTTCACGTGAGACTACCGGTGTTTGTTCGATCAGTATACTGGGGAATGCAGGCTCTCAAATTAAACCATTAAGTTAATGAGCCGGATGTGTTCAAATGATAGCCATTACACTTAATTAGAGTTTAAATTTAGTGGTTCTATCACAAGTGCTGGCACAACATTGCCAGACAGTGCAAGCAGCAACAAATGGCACGATGGCTATACGAGTGGTGACTGACAGTGTTTGACTTGGTGTGTAACAATGTAACATGATCGTGCAGGGGTGGAGCCAGCGTGGGGGGCTGGGGATAGCAGAAAAATACAATACTATAACCCTGGGAGGTCATAGTCAAGGAGAACAAAAACAACTCGGCCAGTTGGATTGGGACATCAACACGGCCACCCCACTCAACTCAGACGCAACACCCGACCAGTTGGATTGGGACATCAACACGGCGGTACCACTCAACTTAGAACCTACAAATGACTCATTGGATTGAGACATCAACACAGCCATACCACTGAACTCAAAGAAGCGTCACATGCCAGAGCAAACCACAAACCCCACCGGAGAAAACGACCGAGCACCAAAGGCGACCGCCGCTATGCGTGACCGACTGCAGCGAGGTCACAAAGAAACCAAAAGCGCTCCATCTCATCCAACAATTCCCACCCGCACATCGCAGGGTGAACTCCAAGACGCAGGCAAGGATACGGAGTGCAAAGGAAGGGGGAGAAAGAAGAAGAATGACCACGGTGAACTCCACATGAACCCATCACCGCCGAATGACCAAGGTGTTGATGCTCGTTATTTGACACACTTTTACTACCATTCGAATAGTATTTTCATGCATATTCTTATACTAACCCACCACTTGGCACCTGAAATAACCCCATATTCGCATATGCGTTGTGTTTTGGACCATATTGCGAAATCACAGGAAATACGACATAAATGAAGGGTTTTCTACAAGTTGAATTTGGACCTGGACTTTGGACAACACAAGAAGTCTACACGAGAAAGACGAGGACCAACGGAGACCAATAAAGGGTAGGCCGATAGCCCCAGGACCCATAGGCCGATCAACCTGGACCAATTCACCATCCAAATACATCCACATTCAATGAACCATCATTCCAGATAACTTAGAGGCAAAGTATGTGGTGATTTGGCAAGTCAATCTCGAGGTTAAGCTAAGGGAAACCCAAGATTGGAAGGTTAGAAGGCCCGCAGAAGCAGTAGATCTTGCATGAAGCACATCTCCCTTGTCCGGACTCCGATTGTAGCGAATTTGGTATCTAAATTGCATGCTCAAAAAGGTCTACAACTTTTGTATAGAAAGTTTTGGCGTTTGAGAGTGGAAAGGTGGCGAAATCGACTAGGCCGATTGGCCCGACGGGTCTAGGCTCATCGACCTGGCCCATTTCTGGCCCCGATCGACGTGCCCTTCGCCCCACAACACCTCTGGACTATAAATATGCCCAATTTTCATCAGCACCTCTGTGTTCATGCTCTTAAACTGCCTGCGATGATAGGGGGGATCGTGACGGGGTCTGCTTCTGTGTAAGGTGTGGGGTTTTGGGAGGTCGATTGGAGGTAGTAGTTTAAAGATTGCTTTGGATGAGATGCATGATGTGCTTGCTCGTTGGCTGGAACTACAACTAGAAGATGATAGGCTATTGCTACCCTTGGTGGTGTTATCATATATATCTCTGGATGTGATCTATCTTTACTCACGATATTCATCTTTACATCAAGGTTACCCTTTATATGCAATCTATGCTTCATGCTAGGATTAGATCTGTTGAGGTACATAGAAAATCCTAGTCAGTTCGTTGCCGATCCATGGGTTGATAAACCTTGGATGGAATACTCTAAGGGAAAAGCTACGATGATCCTTACGCTTGCGGTTCACAAATTGGCGTGCTAATTGTCGTCAACTTAAGGGCACCACCGCCACATGGATGAACTCCCAGCAAAGTGGAGAGATCAGAATAGGACCCCGAAAGCGATGCCTTTTAAGGAGGAAAAAAGACGCCAAACGCGACGCCGTCGCCTGCCCAAGTCCTGAGCAAGATTTTCACTTGGGAGACCTACCAAGGGGAATGGTGACGCCTCAACAACGCCCTCAAGAGGGAATACAGTGTTCGAAAATGTCGTCACTGTCAACCTAGCTAGAAGCTAGGCACGTCTTTCGCCAAAAAAGTCTTTATCCCCTTGCCGCTGTAGTTCCATCACCTTTCTGATCCACCAACATAACTACATCCAGGTCGCGCCCTCTTCGTGGCAGACCGTTGTCGCCATGCATCCATGGTTGCCGCGCCCGTCATCTGTCACTGGAGATGACCTACGGGTGTCCCCGCTCTCTCCAGATGCCACGCGCATGTTGCAAGCGTCCCTGCCACACACACCGCGAGCAACCACAGCGAGCACGTTGTGGGCGTCCCTACCGCATACGCTACCGGAGTTGCAACCGCCTTCTAGAAACAAAGGTGGCCGCGCACACGCACCACCCCGTCACCATGGGTGAACCATATGCATCACGCTAATGCCATCTTCACCACCGAGGCACCAACCGTACCTCTGTACCGCTGTTGACGCCCTTCGTGCGTGCCGGCCGCCATCCGCTCCCGCCCGCATCCGCCACGCGGGCCTCCTTGTGCCGAGCCACTGCTGTGCAGCCTGCACCCGCTCGGCCGCCTCCTCGCCTGCGAGCGACGGCCGCCTCTTCCCTCCGCGCCTGCGCCATTAGCGCACCCCCAGATCTGACCGCCTCCCACATAGCTCCCTTCCTCCACACCTGCTTCCCTGCCTCTCCACTCCATCGGTCGCTGTTGTCCTGGATCCGGCCGTCCTCAGCCAACACCACGCTAGATCTGCTAGCCGTCGCAACCTCCACTGGGAAAGATGGCCCTGCTGCCGCTATCCTCGAAGCTTGCTGGGCTTTCGGCCAGCTTGTCCAGCGGTAGCACAGGCAGGTAACGGAGCCTAGGAGTGTGGCGGCGGCAGGTGTGGCGGTCGCCGCCCGAGCCACCCATCACGGACGACACTGGACCTAGGGAAAGTTACCTTGAACGTTCTTCCATAAAAATTTTAGCCATGGATAACCAGGAGGAGGAAAAGGAAGAAGAAGAGTAAGGAGCTTCCTTCAAGTTATGGATTTGTCATTGTGATCGGGTGATGATGGCGTGTCGATATGCTGTTCATTGGTGGTGGTGCGACATGAAGACTGAGGCGGTGGTGTGTTTGCTTGCAGAGTGGTGATGTTTACGCACCTCGACGTGTGTGGTTGTTGTGCATCAGAGATTAGAAAAAGTAATGTTGTGTATCGTGGCTCGTGTTGATGTCTCAATCCAACTAGTATATTATTGGTGTGTTGGAATGTTCGGTTTAGAACAACAACTTTTCTATTTTGATAGTAAAATTAACTATTTTGATAGTAAAATATAATTTTCTCGGCATGCTGTTTAATTTGTGGATGTTTATTATTTTCTCAATTCTCTTTCTCTTTTTTGGCAAAATGGACGTTTTGGTCCCTCAACTTTGCTCCGAGGGTCAAGTTCGTCCCTCAACTTTGAAATCGGCCAATCTAGTTCCTCAATTTTTATTTTTAGTCAAACTAATCCTTGTGTTGATGTGGGGTTTTCATTTTAGCATGAGTGCAATACGAAAAGTCCTTTTTGCCCTTAGCTCCTTCTTCCCCTTCTCAATTTCTGTCGTTAAGTACAATAATAGTATGATTCAAATCAAGTACGAGCACATAAATATTTATGCATATTTACTGAGAAAGTATGAATACAAATATGGAGCATGTATATTATACTACGAGTATGTGAGCACATGCTGATTTTAGAGTATATGTACGTATATATACCAAAAGAACTAGTATGAGTAGATAGGTGTTTGAGTACACAAATTGTTCTTATTAAATTTGTACGAGCACATGCATGACTTTAAAGAGTATCAGTATATATATTTTTAAAAAGCATATTATGTGTTAGTTAATAAATATATTTTTTTCATGTACATATCAAGGGAATATGAGCACTTTTAGCCTACATGAGATAAGGGTAAAAGGAAATTTTCACATTAGTCTCATGGCAACAAAGTGCACCATACCAACACAAAGAATGGCGACAAAGTGCATCATACTAGTACAAAGCACAAAGACGAGCTTGACCAAAATGAAAATTGAAAGACCAAATTAGGGGTGTTTGGCTTCACGAGGCTAAAGTTTAGCCCTATCACATCTGATATTTAGATACTAATTAGAAGTATTAAACATAGTCTAATTACAACTAATTACACAGATGGAATCTCATTCGTGAGACGAATCTATTAAGCCTAATTAGTCCATGATTTGACAATGTGGTGCTATAGTAACTATTTGCTAATGATGGATTAATTAGGCTTAATAGATTCGTCTCACGAATTAATATAGGAGTTCTGCAATTAGTTTTATAATTAGTTCATGTTACTTCTTCTAAGTAGCATCCGAACATCCGTGGCCCGGTATCAAACACAGGATGAATTTAACACTCGGTTAAGGGGTGTTTGGATACCCTGTACTAAACTTTAGCACCTGTCACATCGTATGTTCGAATGCTAATTAGGAGGACTAAACATAGTTTAATTACAAAACTAATTGTATAGATGGAGTCTAATTCGTGTAAATCTATTAAGGCTAATTAATCCATCATTAGCAAATGGTTACTGTAGCACAACATTGTTAAATCATGGACTAATTAGGCTTAATAGATTCGTCTCGCGAATTAGACTCCATCTGTGCAATTAGTTTTGTAATTAAACTATATTTAATACTCTAATTAGTATCAAACATTCGATGTGACAGGTGCTAAATTTCAGTACGGGCTGTCCAAACGCCCCCCTAAGTTTTTCTATCTGCAACGGCGGCGGCTACGAACTGCATGTTCGATTAATGAATTTCTTCATCTGTCTCCGAAGCATCAATCACATCACATCGGCGATCAATCACATCCTGTCCGACCCGTCAATTACCCCCGAACTCGCTGTGTCCGGATAACCAGAAAACCCCAAATCCGTGACAAAACCGCGGACAACACGAGGCCGCACGGATCACGGGGCAGAGCGGGGGACCCAGTAGTGTACGCACACTGCAGGCTCGGGAGGGCTCGCCTCGCGTGGCAATAATGAGACGGCCCGATGGATGGGAATCATGGGATGCGTTGCCTGCCGCCGTGCCGCGGGGGAGGGGCAGCACGCCAGTACACGAGTAGTAGGGCCTTAGTTCTCAATTTGAGAGTGGCAAAATTGACATTTTACTATGAATGCGTAACTGTAGCGTTTCCTTTGTGGGACGGAGGGCAGTACGCTTCTCTTTTGCTACTTGATCATACGGGCCTTGATCATGGGGGCGGCCCCGTTGCGATTCATGTCCAGATCTTGGCACCATGCCAGCCTTTCACGTTGTAATACATGACCTGTGCTTAAGAAGCGAGGTTCCTTTTTTCTAGCGGACCATCAACTGAAGTGCCACGGGGTAGCCCCAGCTTGCCCTGTGCCGGTTGCCATGATGCAGACCATCGTGTCCAGTGGATTTCACCTCCGGCACGACTCTACCTCACACTAGGTGCTCTTGCGGTACGAGATAAAATGCTACCTGACGAATATCTATCATCTTGTGACAGCGAAAACGTACTGGACTCACGATCACTACAACCATGGTCTTCAGCGTGCTGACATAGA